>NW_022263620.1:30000-40000 GCF_002021735.2 Oncorhynchus kisutch
TAAGTAAAAGTGACTAAAGGTAAATATATTTTTGAGAGTCCGTGGTCACGGTAACTCTATAGTGCTAGTAAGGTGGCTGAAGGAAAGTTTTATTGAGAGTCCATGGTCATGGTAACTCTATGGTGCTAGTAGAGTAGCTAAAGGAAAGTTATATTGAGAGTCCATGGTCATGGTAACTCTATGGTGCTATTGGAGGTCTGTTTTTTTTGGTCTTAATGACCCCCTGTCTTTTGTATGGGATGTGGGGTGTGTAAGGTGTGGGTGCAGTGTATGTCCAGATGTTCCTCCGCTGTGCTGGAAGACTCAGTGGTGGTCCAGCCCGTGGTAGTGGTGTTGGTCCTGGAGGTTTTTTTTAGGGGGGTCCATCCATGGTCCGTGAGTCTCGGTGAGATTCTTTTGATGTCTGCGTTGTGGTTTTTATTTTTGGAAGTAGCTGTTGACCAAGGAATCCTTAAGGTTTTATGTTCCTTTTGAAGGCTAGGATGGGTGTGTGGAGAGGGAGTCGTTTTTTGGATTGGAGTCTATTTATGATGCGAGTAGCCACTCGGTAGCTGGGTGAGTTGTATGGTGGGGGTAGGTCATCAGGTATGTTTGGGTGGATACGCTTCTAGGGAGAGTTCTTTAGGCATTGGTTCCCGTGGGAAGTGGTGTTTTGGTCCTTGAGGGGTTTGGGAGGTCCATTCTTGATCCGTGGGTCCCGGTGAGATTCTTTGGTTCCTTGTTGTGGTTTTTTTAGGGGTGGCAGTGTACCGAGGAGTCCTTGAGGATTTTTAGGAGTCAGGGTCAGGGTCCAAGAATGGATAGCTACTGTTGGGGTGAAGGAAGTTGGTGTAGAGTGATAACCTGTTCCTGCTGATTATCATTCCATACCACCCAGGTCTGGGTATGGGATGGAGATGAAAAGTCAGAGGCCACCTTAACACTCTGCCTCTGCTCCGTTCCCTCAATCACCCAGGTCAGGGTATGATGTGTGGGAAGGTTAGGAGGGTTCGTGTTGCCCAAAAGGAGCCCTTCCCTATGTCAACCTTATGAGGGTATGACCGGGTCTCTGGGTCCTCTGGTATGGTGGGGGTTTGGCCGCTTTTTTAGAAGGGTTTCTTTTTTGGTCTTGGGTTTGTGAGATCGGGTTGCCCTGTGTGGTTGGATTTGTAGTGGTGGGAACCTGTTGTGCCATTTGTAGAAGCCTGAAAAGGGGACTCTGTGTGAGGCGAAGTCGACGTTCCTATGATGAGACTAGGTTGCCGGTTCAGACTTTTTTTACGGCTGGCCCCTCTGTGCGTTACTTCTTTCAAATGTTTTGAGAGGTTTGGTGTCTAGGGGGTCCCGGAGATCCATGGGGTGGGATTAGCTGTGGGTCTAGTTGCCAGCTGGGGGATTCATCCAGTGGTTCTGTTCAGCAATCCTATGTTAGGTGGTGTTGGCTGGGAAGTAGTGGAGGTAGGTGGTAACGGTGTGTGAACCTGTTCTTACTGATTTACACTCAATACCAACCTGAACAGGGTATGGGATGGGAAGGCATGTACAGAGGTCACTTCAACACTCTGCCTCTGCTCCGTTCCGTCAATCCTTCTGGTCAGAGGTCACTTCAACACTCTGCCTCTGCTCCGTTCCGTCAGTCCCTCTGGTCAGAGGTCACTTCAACACTCTGTCTCTGCTCCGTTCCGTCCATCACCCTGGTCAGGGTAGGATGTGAGGGAAGGTTTTTAGGAGGGTTTGCGTTGCCCAAAAGGAGTCCGTTCCTATGTCAACTTTAGAGGGTATGACCAGGTCACTGGGTTCCCCGATATGGTGGGGGTAAGCTGTTTTCTTTAGGGGGTTCTTTGTCTTTGGTTGTAAGTTAATCTTGGGTTGGTGAGATCGGGTTGTCCTGTGTGTTCGGAGTGGGTAGGAGCCTGTTGTGCCATTCGTTGAAGCCTGAAAAAGAGACGTTATGTTAGGCGAAGTCGACGTTCCTACAATGAGACTAGGTTGCCAGTCGAAACTTTTTTCGGCTGGCCCCTCTGAGCGTCTCTTCTTAAAAGGTGTAGAGGGTCTAAGTGATTATCTATGCCCCGTCGAAATTTATGGGTCCGGTTTGTAGGTGGAGTAGGGGCTCTGAGTTGCCATCAGAGTGCCCGGGGTCCTTGTTGTCTCGTAGATCATTCGTTTGTAGTGTGTCCCTGTGTAAAACTAAAAATAAGGGTAAGAGAAAAGTACAAATGAAAATAGGTAGCCAAAAGGAGATACCCCCGAAGTCCGTGTGGAACCTGCCTTCCTTACAGCATCACACGGATCTAGGGGTAGCCCAGCCACGACGCGTTTCTGCCTTACTCGGCTTCATCAGGTGGCAGGGAGGAGAAAGGAAAGGTGCAAAAATAGGTGCACTTGGTCGTGGTACGGTTAAAAAGGCCGTATTTGGACCAAGGGAAATGGTGTGTGTGTGTGGGTATATGTGTAGTTGAGGCTCGATGGTCTTGGAGGTCTATGAGGGTCCGTTGAAAAAAGGCCAAAAAGGGCGTTGATTCTCTGGGAGGTGGGTTCCGTGGTGTAGGAGTACCTAGATTAGGGAAGAAATCGCAAGGATTTAAAAGCGGCTCGGAGTGGTCAAGATTCGGGGTGTAGCATGAAGCTATTTAGGGTTTTTTTGTTCAAAAGGAGTAGAAGGATATTCGTGGGGAGTGTGGAGTACCAGCTGGCGGTTTGGTCCAGGTGAGATGTATCCATGGTGTAGCATGGAGCTGGGGTCTGGTCCTTCATTTGGAGTAGTCATCTTGGGTGCAGTTCTGTTGTAGAGGTCCAGCTTGTATCTTTTCCAGGTGAAGTCTCTTCAAAAGGTGTTCGGGCAGAGTGCTAGTGAGGCTGAGGGATGCTCATCTTTTATAGGAGATGAGGGGGGTATGGTTTTTGGCTTGTCCAATGAGATCGCTTGGATTTTTGGGGAGAGGCGTCTAGTAGTCTGTTATGTGATGGGAAGGCCTCCGTCGTTGATTCCAATGGGGAATTGTATAGGAGAAGTAGACACTTTGCTTTTGGGGTGCTGTTTGGGTTGTGGGTGTCCGAGAGGTACCAGGTGAATTTTTAGTAAGACTAGAAGTCCTAGGGGTCAAGAAGAGCCATACGTGGAGTTCCTGTGATTTGTAGAAGTATGATAGATCCTCCTGTGAAAAGTGTGTGTTTGACCTTTGTGTCACCGTTGACTTGTGTGTTAGCGTTGGGAGCGGTCTGCTCTGGTAGGAGATTTGGGGTTAGAAATACCAGAAGGTGAGGTTCTGTGGGTCCAGGAAAGGTAGAGGGTAGAGTGGACATCTGTGTGTTCCTGTAGAATTTTTAGTTAGGGTTCTAGGTGGCCCATAGGTCTGGTTATAGGTCTTTGAATGTGGTTGAGTTCTTTTTTTCCTCCGATTTTTGTGGAGTCACGTTTACTCATATGTAGTAAGGTGCGATGTGCAGGGAGAAGTAGTAGCCGTGGTTTTTGGGTCTTTTTGTGGTGTTAGAGGGCTTGAACTTTGTTTCTTTATTGAGGGATAGTTACAGGTAAGGTTACTAGGGGGGTGTTCCTTTTTTCTTTGGTCGAGAATGGTGCTGTTTATATCTTTTTAGTTGGCGCTTATAAGAGAGGTATAGCATTGATCGCGTTCCTGTCCACTTGGGTTCCTGGAAATGCGGTAGTTTTGGCCGTTTTGCTGTGTTCAAGTCCACTTGGATTATGGGGTGTATGGATCCGAAAAAACTTTTTTATGCTGTTTCCAGTGATGTGTGTCTTCCGGAGTTGATGCAACCTGTCCCGTGAGGGATACTTTTGCCTGGGGGGGGGGGGGTCCGGTTCCTTTTTTGGTTGTCCCATGTATGTACCTGTGATGTACAGTTTTAGCAGGCATTCCTGGTTGAGGCTTGTAGTGTGGGTGGGTCTCCTATGGGTGGGGGTCTTACCTGGGTTTTTGGTTGTGTTTGTGTATGGTGCAGAGGTGTGAGTGGGGTGGACCTATTTTATAATTTTGTTTCTTTTTGCTCCTGAGTTGGAAATACGGTCATCCGGGTTTCTGTGGGAGGGTAGGAGTCTGTTTCCACTGTGTCAGGGTGGTGATATCTTGTTCTTAGGTGAAAAAGAAGGGTGGGGGTTGCCTCTAAGTAGAAAAAAATGGAGGAGGTGATGTATATCTGAAGGTCAGGGGCTGGTTGTAGAGTTCTTGGTCTTTTGATGAGTTCTTGGTCTTTTGATGAAAAAATCTTGGTTGAGAAGGCTTGGAGTGGGTGGGTCTTGAATTATCCGTCGTTCTAGTTGTTTCCCAGGTGGAAGGTGTGTGTTGGTGGAGGTCTCAGGAGTGATGTCCTTCAGAGATTTGGTAGAGCTATTTTAGGTTGTGTTAAATCTAATGATTATTTTTAACCTGTTCACCATCAAACCATTTCACAAAGAGGTATACTGGGTGTAGAATCAACACCCCTAGAAAAGGCCTGATTTGAGATGATCCCGGGTAATTTAAAGGGATAAAAATTTCCTTGGCTTGCTGCGTCCAGATCCCCCGTCAGGCAATGCAACGGTGACTGGCAAGTGTTGTGTTTGGCTAATTTTTGAGTCGGTTGATCCACTTCCATCTCTGACACGTGGAAGCCGAAGGGGGGGAAGGGAGGGGTGTGCACTCCACATCATATACGCGCGGGACAGGTGGGTCCGGGCGCGGCCGGCCAAAGTAGTAGGCCCCATGGTTGCCCACTTGTAGATTAACCCGTTGGTTGGGTTAAAAGACTGTCTGTCAGTAGGTTTTAGGTTTAGGTATAGTTTTTAGAGTGGTTAAGGTTAGGTTTAGGGTTAGGTATAGGTTTTCAAAAATGGTTAAGGTTAGGGTTAAGGTTAGGTTTAGGGTTAGGTAAGAGTTTTTTAGAGTGGTTAAGGTTAGGGTTAGGGTTAGGTATAGGTTTTCAAAAATGGTTAAGTTTAGGGTTAAGGTTAGGTTTAGGATTAGGTAAGGGTTTTTAGAGTGGTTAAGGTTAGGGTTAGGGTTAGGTATAGTGTTTCCGAATGGTTAAGGTTAGGTTTTAGGTAGGTCTGTCAACTCAACTTAGGATCAGGCAAAACCCTTGAGTTGCGTACCTTATGCAGGTCCGGTCCTCGGTTGGTTGCCATGTGTCCATGTCGAGTGGTATGGTCAAGATGTCTAGGTCCGCTATGTCAACGGAAGTGGAAAGCATAGTGCAACCTAGGAGTTTACTCTCTTTCGGATCCTTCTTTTTTAGCTCCATGTTGTCTATGTATTTACTTCAGTGTTCGTCAGTCTTTGGTCCTGGATGTTTTCAATCATGTGTGTAATTAGGAGTTATTCCCTTCCAGGATCCTAATTCCAAATTAACCCATGTCTAGTCAAATCCAGCTGGTCTGTTATGGGTAAACTCGGCGTAGGATCAGGCAAAACCATCGAGTTGCGTACCTTGTGCAGGTCCGGACCTCAGTCGGTTGCCATGTGTCCCTGTCAAGTAGTCAGTCTTTAAACTACCAGTGGTTTGAGCAGACAAAAACCCAGAAGGCGAGCCCTCTATACGGTTGTCATGCATCCGCCCTTGGAGTTTCGTCCTGTGTTTCGGTAGGTGTATGGAGGGTTTAGAAACCGGCAAACCTTCTCTGGCTTACGTATGAAACGTCCGGCAGTAGTAGAAGTTAATTGGGTGTTTCCATCCCCACCATCTCAGTCGTAGGTAATTCAGTGGTTTTGGGTGATAGTGACCAGTGGAGTTACTCCCTTCCAGGATCGTAACGTTTCCAGAGGTATATCCTTCCTAGACAGTGAATTTGTTCGTAGTCCAGGTCAAAAAAAGTGGATTGGTTGTCCAGGCTAAGTACGGCGGGGTAAGGGATCCCCCCATGGGAAATTATTCTGTGGGATCCAATTCTCCGCCAGACATTATCTGGGCACCCCAGGGATTACACGGCCGACGCGAGTCCTCCAGCCGCAGCGCATGACCCAAAAGCCCCTCTTTTCGAGGACTTAACTGCCCCAACCCGCTAGGACCACCCACGCGCTACTGAACATACTGCCAATCCAATTCTAAACTGGGGTAGATAGTCGTCCAGCGCGTTACGTGAGTCTCCCGTGTGTAAGGGGGCTGGGAGGGTTGAGCCGATTGGTCT
The DNA here is from genome assembly GCF_002021735.2 of Oncorhynchus kisutch. NCBI lineage: Eukaryota > Metazoa > Chordata > Actinopteri > Salmoniformes > Salmonidae > Oncorhynchus > Oncorhynchus kisutch. The sequence continues at coordinate 36,104 of NW_022263620.1, forward strand.
GCCAACAGAACCCCGAGAGGTCCCGAAGGAGTCCGGTCTATCCATATCCTCCTGTCTTCTTGCTTGGTGTATGGAAGGGCGTATTTGCTTAGGGTTTGCTCGCTGCGGGGGAGTCGCCAAGGTCGGGGTCCCCAGAGTAGTTGGAGAAAAAAGGTTCTCGTCCGTTGGGGGTGCTGGTGGGTTTCTCCCAAAAATATTTTTTGGAAGTATGGTAGGTTGGTGAAGGTTATTTTTGTTAAAGTTTGGTCTATTTGTGTTCTATTTTATTGTTTTCTTTCCGTCAAGGGTCCATGGTCATGGTAACCCCTACTTCCAGAAACAAAAAAAAAGGTAAATATATATATATATATGTCCATATATAATATCCCCATTTTTTTAAAATTTTTATTTAATTTTTTTTTAATTATTTTTTTTTATTTTTTATTTTTTATTTTTTTTAATAATGTCTAAGTAAAAGTGACTAAAGGTAAATATATTTTTGAGAGTCCGTGGTCACGGTAACTCTATAGTGCTAGTAAGGTGGCTGAAGGAAAGTTTTATTGAGAGTCCATGGTCATGGTAACTCTATGGTGCTAGTAGAGTAGCTAAAGGAAAGTTATATTGAGAGTCCATGGTCATGGTAACTCTATGGTGCTATTGGAGGTCTGTTTTTTTTGGTCTTAATGACCCCCTGTCTTTTGTATGGGATGTGGGGTGTGTAAGGTGTGGGTGCAGTGTATGTCCAGATGTTCCTCCGCTGTGCTGGAAGACTCAGTGGTGGTCCAGCCCGTGGTAGTGGTGTTGGTCCTGGAGGTTTTTTTTAGGGGGGTCCATCCATGGTCCGTGAGTCTCGGTGAGATTCTTTTGATGTCTGCGTTGTGGTTTTTATTTTTGGAAGTAGCTGTTGACCAAGGAATCCTTAAGGTTTTATGTTCCTTTTGAAGGCTAGGATGGGTGTGTGGAGAGGGAGTCGTTTTTTGGATTGGAGTCTATTTATGATGCGAGTAGCCACTCGGTAGCTGGGTGAGTTGTATGGTGGGGGTAGGTCATCAGGTATGTTTGGGTGGATACGCTTCTAGGGAGAGTTCTTTAGGCATTGGTTCCCGTGGGAAGTGGTGTTTTGGTCCTTGAGGGGTTTGGGAGGTCCATTCTTGATCCGTGGGTCCCGGTGAGATTCTTTGGTTCCTTGTTGTGGTTTTTTTAGGGGTGGCAGTGTACCGAGGAGTCCTTGAGGATTTTTAGGAGTCAGGGTCAGGGTCCAAGAATGGATAGCTACTGTTGGGGTGAAGGAAGTTGGTGTAGAGTGATAACCTGTTCCTGCTGATTATCATTCCATACCACCCAGGTCTGGGTATGGGATGGAGATGAAAAGTCAGAGGCCACCTTAACACTCTGCCTCTGCTCCGTTCCCTCAATCACCCAGGTCAGGGTATGATGTGTGGGAAGGTTAGGAGGGTTCGTGTTGCCCAAAAGGAGCCCTTCCCTATGTCAACCTTATGAGGGTATGACCGGGTCTCTGGGTCCTCTGGTATGGTGGGGGTTTGGCCGCTTTTTTAGAAGGGTTTCTTTTTTGGTCTTGGGTTTGTGAGATCGGGTTGCCCTGTGTGGTTGGATTTGTAGTGGTGGGAACCTGTTGTGCCATTTGTAGAAGCCTGAAAAGGGGACTCTGTGTGAGGCGAAGTCGACGTTCCTATGATGAGACTAGGTTGCCGGTTCAGACTTTTTTTACGGCTGGCCCCTCTGTGCGTTACTTCTTTCAAATGTTTTGAGAGGTTTGGTGTCTAGGGGGTCCCGGAGATCCATGGGGTGGGATTAGCTGTGGGTCTAGTTGCCAGCTGGGGGATTCATCCAGTGGTTCTGTTCAGCAATCCTATGTTAGGTGGTGTTGGCTGGGAAGTAGTGGAGGTAGGTGGTAACGGTGTGTGAACCTGTTCTTACTGATTTACACTCAATACCAACCTGAACAGGGTATGGGATGGGAAGGCATGTACAGAGGTCACTTCAACACTCTGCCTCTGCTCCGTTCCGTCAATCCTTCTGGTCAGAGGTCACTTCAACACTCTGCCTCTGCTCCGTTCCGTCAGTCCCTCTGGTCAGAGGTCACTTCAACACTCTGTCTCTGCTCCGTTCCGTCCATCACCCTGGTCAGGGTAGGATGTGAGGGAAGGTTTTTAGGAGGGTTTGCGTTGCCCAAAAGGAGTCCGTTCCTATGTCAACTTTAGAGGGTATGACCAGGTCACTGGGTTCCCCGATATGGTGGGGGTAAGCTGTTTTCTTTAGGGGGTTCTTTGTCTTTGGTTGTAAGTTAATCTTGGGTTGGTGAGATCGGGTTGTCCTGTGTGTTCGGAGTGGGTAGGAGCCTGTTGTGCCATTCGTTGAAGCCTGAAAAAGAGACGTTATGTTAGGCGAAGTCGACGTTCCTACAATGAGACTAGGTTGCCAGTCGAAACTTTTTTCGGCTGGCCCCTCTGAGCGTCTCTTCTTAAAAGGTGTAGAGGGTCTAAGTGATTATCTATGCCCCGTCGAAATTTATGGGTCCGGTTTGTAGGTGGAGTAGGGGCTCTGAGTTGCCATCAGAGTGCCCGGGGTCCTTGTTGTCTCGTAGATCATTCGTTTGTAGTGTGTCCCTGTGTAAAACTAAAAATAAGGGTAAGAGAAAAGTACAAATGAAAATAGGTAGCCAAAAGGAGATACCCCCGAAGTCCGTGTGGAACCTGCCTTCCTTACAGCATCACACGGATCTAGGGGTAGCCCAGCCACGACGCGTTTCTGCCTTACTCGGCTTCATCAGGTGGCAGGGAGGAGAAAGGAAAGGTGCAAAAAAATAGGTGCACTTGGTCGTGGTACGGTTAAAAAGGCCGTATTTGGACCAAGGGAAATGGTGTGTGTGTGTGGGTATATGTGTAGTTGAGGCTCGATGGTCTTGGAGGTCTATGAGGGTCCGTTGAAAAAAGGCCAAAAAGGGCGTTGATTCTCTGGGGGGTGGGTTCCGTGGTGTAGGAGTACCTAGATTAGGGAAGAAATCGCAAGGATTTAAAAGCGGCTCGGAGTGGTCAAGATTCGGGGTGTAGCATGAAGCTATTTAGGGGTTTTTGTTCAAAAGGAGTAGAAGGATATTCGTGGGGAGTGTGGAGTACCAGCTGGCGGTTTGGTCCAGGTGAGATGTATCCATGGTGTAGCATGGAGCTGGGGTCTGGTCCTTCATTTGGAGTAGTCATCTTGGGTGCAGTTCTGTTGTAGAGGTCCAGCTTGTATCCTTTCCAGGTGAAGTCTCTTCAAAAGGTGTTCGGGCAAAGTGCTAGTGAGGCTGAGGGATGCTCATCTTTTATAGGAGATGAGGGGGGTATGGTTTTTGGCTTGTCCAATGAGATCGCTTGGATTTTTGGGGAGAGGCGTCTAGTAGTCTGTTATGTGATGGGAAGGCCTCCGTCGTTGATTACAATGGGGATTTGTATAGGAGAAGTAGGCACTTTGCTTTTGGGGTGCTGTTTGGGTTGTGGGTGTCCGAGAGGTGCCAGGTGAATTTTTAGTAAGACTAGAAGTCCTAGGGGTCAAGAGGAGCCATACGTGGAGTTCCTGTGATTTGTAGAAGTATGATAGATCCTCCTGTGAAAAGTTTGTGTTTGACCTTTGTGTCACCATTGACTTGTGTGTTAGCGTTGGGAGCGGTCTGCTCTGGTAGGAGATTTGGGGTTAGAAATACCAGAAGGTGAGGTTCTGTGGGTCCAGGAAAGGTAGAGGGTAGAGTGGACATCTGTGTGTTCCTGTAGAATTTTTAGTTAGGGTTCTAGGTGGCCCATAGGTCTGGTTATAGGTCTTTGAATGTGGTTGAGTTCTTTTTTCCTCCGATTTTTGTGGAGTCACGTTTACTCATATGTAGTAAGGTGCGATGTGCAGGGAGAAGTAGTAGCCGTGGTT
>NW_022263620.1:45000-48368 GCF_002021735.2 Oncorhynchus kisutch
GACTAGGTTGCCGGTTCAGACTTTTTTTACGGCTGGCCCCTCTGTGCGTTACTTCTTTCAAATGTTTTGAGAGGTTTGGTGTCTAGGGGGTCCCGGAGATCCATGGGGTGGGATTAGCTGTGGGTCTAGTTGCCAGCTGGGGGATTCATCCAGTGGTTCTGTTCAGCAATCCTATGTTAGGTGGTGTTGGCTGGGAAGTAGTGGAGGTAGGTGGTAACGGTGTGTGAACCTGTTCTTACTGATTTACACTCAATACCAACCTGAACAGGGTATGGGATGGGAAGGCATGTACAGAGGTCACTTCAACACTCTGCCTCTGCTCCGTTCCGTCAATCCTTCTGGTCAGAGGTCACTTCAACACTCTGCCTCTGCTCCGTTCCGTCAGTCCCTCTGGTCAGAGGTCACTTCAACACTCTGTCTCTGCTCCGTTCCGTCCATCACCCTGGTCAGGGTAGGATGTGAGGGAAGGTTTTTAGGAGGGTTTGCGTTGCCCAAAAGGAGTCCGTTCCTATGTCAACTTTAGAGGGTATGACCAGGTCACTGGGTTCCCCGATATGGTGGGGGTAAGCTGTTTTCTTTAGGGGGTTCTTTGTCTTTGGTTGTAAGTTAATCTTGGGTTGGTGAGATCGGGTTGTCCTGTGTGTTCGGAGTGGGTAGGAGCCTGTTGTGCCATTCGTTGAAGCCTGAAAAAGAGACGTTATGTTAGGCGAAGTCGACGTTCCTACAATGAGACTAGGTTGCCAGTCGAAACTTTTTTCGGCTGGCCCCTCTGAGCGTCTCTTCTTAAAAGGTGTAGAGGGTCTAAGTGATTATCTATGCCCCGTCGAAATTTATGGGTCCGGTTTGTAGGTGGAGTAGGGGCTCTGAGTTGCCATCAGAGTGCCCGGGGTCCTTGTTGTCTCGTAGATCATTCGTTTTGTAGTGTGTCCCTGTGTAAAACTAAAAATAAGGGTAAGAGAAAAGTACAAATGAAAATAGGTAGCCAAAAGGAGATACCCCCGAAGTCCGTGTGGAACCTGCCTTCCTTACAGCATCACACGGATCTAGGGGTAGCCCAGCCACGACGCGTTTCTGCCTTACTCGGCTTCATCAGGTGGCAGGGAGGAGAAAGGAAAGGTGCAAAAAAATAGGTGCACTTGGTCGTGGTACGGTTAAAAAGGCCGTATTTGGACCAAGGGAAATGGTGTGTGTGTGTGGGTATATGTGTAGTTGAGGCTCGATGGTCTTGGAGGTCTATGAGGGTCCGTTGAAAAAAGGCCAAAAAGGGCGTTGATTCTCTGGGGGGTGGGTTCCGTGGTGTAGGAGTACCTAGATTAGGGAAGAAATCGCAAGGATTTAAAAGCGGCTCGGAGTGGTCAAGATTCGGGGTGTAGCATGAAGCTATTTAGGGGTTTTTGTTCAAAAGGAGTAGAAGGATATTCGTGGGGAGTGTGGAGTACCAGCTGGCGGTTTGGTCCAGGTGAGATGTATCCATGGTGTAGCATGGAGCTGGGGTCTGGTCCTTCATTTGGAGTAGTCATCTTGGGTGCAGTTCTGTTGTAGAGGTCCAGCTTGTATCCTTTCCAGGTGAAGTCTCTTCAAAAGGTGTTCGGGCAAAGTGCTAGTGAGGCTGAGGGATGCTCATCTTTTATAGGAGATGAGGGGGGTATGGTTTTTGGCTTGTCCAATGAGATCGCTTGGATTTTTGGGGAGAGGCGTCTAGTAGTCTGTTATGTGATGGGAAGGCCTCCGTCGTTGATTACAATGGGGATTTGTATAGGAGAAGTAGGCACTTTGCTTTTGGGGTGCTGTTTGGGTTGTGGGTGTCCGAGAGGTGCCAGGTGAATTTTTAGTAAGACTAGAAGTCCTAGGGGTCAAGAGGAGCCATACGTGGAGTTCCTGTGATTTGTAGAAGTATGATAGATCCTCCTGTGAAAAGTTTGTGTTTGACCTTTGTGTCACCATTGACTTGTGTGTTAGCGTTGGGAGCGGTCTGCTCTGGTAGGAGATTTGGGGTTAGAAATACCAGAAGGTTGAGGTTCTGTGGGTCCAGGAAGGTAGAGGGTAGAGTGGACATCTGTGTGTTCCTGTAGAATTTTAGTTAGGGTTCTAGGTGGCCCATAGGTCTGGTTATAGGTCTTTGAATGTGGTTGAGTTCTTTTTTCCTCCGATTTTGTGGAGTCACGTTTACTCATATGTAGTAAGGTGCGATGTGCAGGGAGAAGTAGTAGCCGTGGTTTTGGGTCTTTTTGTGGTGTTAGAGGGCTTGAACTTTGTTTCTTTATTGAGGGATAGTTACAGGTAAGGTTACTAGGGGGGTGTTCCTTTTTTCTTTGGTCGAGAATGGTGCTGTTTATATCTTTTTAGGTGGCGCTTATAAGAGAGGTATAGCATTGATCGCGTTCCTGTCCACTTGGGTTCCTGGAAATGCGGTAGTTTTGGCCGTTTTGCTGTGTTCAAGTCCACTTGGATTATGGGGTGTATGGATCCGAAAAAACTTTTTTATGCTGTTTCCAGTGATGTGTGTCTTCCGGAGTTGATGCAACCTGTCCCGTGAGGGATACTTTTGCCTGGGGGGGGGGGGGGGTCCGGTTCCTTTTTGGTTGTCCCATGTATGGTACCTGTGATGTACAGTTTTAGCAGCATTCCTGGTTGAGGCTTGTAGTGTGGGTGGTCTCCTATGGGTGGGGTCTTACCTGGGTTTTTGGTTGTGTTTGTGTATGGTGCAGAGGTGTGAGTGGGGTGGACCTATTTTATAATTTTGTTTCTTTTTGCTCCTGAGTTGGAAATACGGTCATCCGGGTTTCTGTGGGAGGGTAGGAGTCTGTTTCCACTGTGTCAGGGTGGTGATATCTTGTTCTTAGGTGAAAAAGAAGGGTGGGGGTTGCCTCTAAGTAGAAAAAAATGGAGGAGGTGATGTATATCTGAAGGTCAGGGCTGGTTGTAGAGTTCTTGGTCTTTTGATGAGTTCTTGGTCTTTTGATGAAAAATCTTGGTTGAGAAGGCTTGGAGTGGGTGGGTCTTGAATTATCCGTCGTTCTAGTTGTTTCCCAGTGGAAGGTGTGTGTTGGTGGAGTCTCAGGAGTGATGTCCTTCAGAGATTTGGTAGAGCTATTTTAGGTTTGGCTAATTTTGAGTCGGTTGATCCACTTCCATCTCTGACACGTGGAAGCCGAAGGGGGGGAAGGGAGGGGTGTGCACTCCACATCATATACGCGCGGGACAGTGGGTCCGGGCGCGGCCGGCCAAAGTAGTAGGCCCCATGGTTGCCCACTTGTAGATTAACCCGTGGTTGGGTTAAAAGACTGTCTGTCAGTAGGTTTAGGTTTAGGTATAGTTTTTAGAGTGGTTAAGGTTAGGTTTAGGGTTAGTATAGGTTTTCTAGGTCT
>NW_022263621.1:0-48354 GCF_002021735.2 Oncorhynchus kisutch
TAATAAGAATAAATTATAGTTCTTGGAGAACACAGAATGATAAACTATTGAGTAACAGAAGATCAGAGACCATTGACAGCCATTTTACCAGTAGGTATAGTAACTTGTCATCTTTCATGTTCAACAACACACAATCACATGTGACAAGGAAACACAGCAGGTCAAAAGCAAGCTTACTGTAAGTCCAGGAAGGTCTTCCATATCGCTAGAAACGGAAAGACAGCATCCCTGGGTGGGCTCAAATCACCAATTTTTAAATTAAGAGTCTAACGCGCCAACAAATTGCACCAAAGAGACTTGTGGTTATACTGACCCAGCAGGCCATAGTCTCGTGGAAGCTCACAACAAGTCAGGAAGGGTCAGTTCACATCTCTACGATCTGAAAAATGTCATCCCTGGGTGGTGTCGAAGAACCAACTTGAGATTGACAGTCAAACAAGCTAACTGTTTGATTGCACTTGAGAGGCTTGTGTTGGCATTGACCCTCAGCAGGCCAAAGAACTGGGAATTTCATTAGAGGTCCAGGATGTCTCATCCAACATCATGGAGACAAGCAACTGTCGTCCCTGGGTGGGCTCGAACCACCAACCTTTAGATTAACAGTCTAACGCGCTAACCAATTGCGCCACATAGACTTATGGTGTATATGACCCTGACGCTTGATCACTGGCCGTCCGTGCTCTCTTCCAACTGAACCATGGAGTTTACGAAACAACAACACATTGTTCAATGTGTTGTGTACCTTGCATCGAAAGTGCAGCAACTTTTTCAAGGAAGTAGCTCTGTAATTATCTAATGTTTGTTTGCTTTTGAATGGCCTTAAAAGGGCAAAAATGTAGCGCAATGTTCGTCAGTGCAACATTATATTAAAAGGCATCTGGCAGGATTAAATTCAGCCACAATCAACAAATATATTCTGATAAATATATTTTTAAACAACTGCATTTTTACAAATGTAATATATAATCGCCAAGCCATTCAAAATAATTAGGGGACTGACTCCGGAGGATGATGTAGTAGCGAGTCACTTTCATGGCGTATAGCATACATATACACACAAACACACACACACTGAACCAACATTGTCCTTCTCGCGAGATAAATATAAATGCTAAGGTTTTTCATGCCAGATTGACATAATTTTACATTGTCATACTAGCCAGATTAATAAGAATAAATTATATGTTCCTTGGAGAACACAGAATGATCAAGCTATTGAATAACAGAAGATCAGAGACCATTGACAGCCATTTTACCAGTAGGTATAGTAACTTGTCATCTTTCATGTTCAACAACACACCAATCACATGTGACAACAGGAAACACAGCAGGTCAAAAGCAAGCTTACTGTAAATCCAGGAAGGTCTTCCATATCGCTAGAAACGGAAAGACAGCATCCCTGGGTGGGCCTCAAATCACCAATTTTTAAATTAAGAGTCTAACGCGCCAACAAATTGCACCAAAGAGACTTGTGGTTATACTGACCCTCAGCAGGCCATAGTCTCGTGGAAGCTCACAACAAGTCAGGAAGGGTCAGTTCACATCTCTACGATCTGAAAAATGTCATCCCTGGGTGGTGTCGAAGAACCAAACTTGAGATTGACAGTCAAACAAGCTAAACTGTTTGATTGCACTTGAGAGGCTTGTGTTGGCATTGACCCTCAGCAGGCCAAAAGAACTGGGAATTTCATTAGAGGTCCAGGATGTCACATCAACATCAAGGAGCACAACACACTGTCGTCCCTGGGTGGGCTCGAACCACCAACCTTTAGATTAACAGTCTAACCGCGCTAACCAATTGCGCCACAGAGACTTATAGTGTTTATGACCCTGACGCTTGATCGCTGGCCGTCCGTGCTCTCTTCCAGCTGAACATGGAGTTTACGAAACAACAACACATTGTTCCAATGGTTGTGTTACCTTGCATCGAAAGTGCAGCAACATTTTTAAGGAAGTAGCCCTGTAGTTATCTAATGTTTGTTTGCTTTTTGAATGGCCTTAAAAGGGCAAAAATGTAGCGCAATGTTCGTCAGTGCAACATTATATTAAAAGGCATCTGGCAGGATTAAATTCAGCCACAATCACAAATATATTCCGATAAATATATATTTTAAACAACTGCATTTTTACAAATGTAATATATAATCGCCAAGCCCATTCAAAATAATTAGGGGACTGACTCTGGAGGATGATGTAGTAGCGAGTCACTTTCATGGCGTATAGGCATACATATACACACAAACACACACACACTGAACCAACATTGTCCTTCTCGCGAGATAAATATAAATGCTAAGGTTTTTCATGCCAGATTGACATCATTTACATTGTCATACTAGCCAGATTAATAAGAATAAATGATATGTTCCTTGGAGAACACAGAATGATCAAGCTATTGAATAACAGAAGATCAGAGACCATTGACAGCCATTTTACCAGTAGGTATAGTAACTTGTCATCTTTCATGTTCAACAACACACCAATCACATGTGACAAGAGGAAACACAGCAGGTCAAAAGCAAGCTTACTGTAAGTCCAGGAAGGTCTTCCATATCGCTAGAAACGGAAAGACAGCATCCCTGGGTGGGCTCAAATCATCCATTTTTAAATTAAGAGTCTAACGCGCCAACAAATTGCACCAAAGAGACTTGTGGTTATACTGACCCTCAGCTGGCCATAGTCTCGTGGAAGCTCACAACAAGTCAGGAAGGGTCAGTTCACATCTCTACGATCTGAAAAATGTCATCCCTGGGTGGTGTCGAAGCACCAAACTTGAGATTGACAGTCAAACAAGCTAACTGTTTGATTGCACTTGAGAGGCTTGTGTTGGCATTGACCCTCAGCAGGCCAAAAGAACTGGGAATTTCATTAGAGGTCCAGGATGTCTCATCCACATCATGGAGGACAAAGCACTGTCGTCCCTGGGTGGGCTCGAACCACCAACCTTTAGATTAACAGTCTAACGCGCTAACCAATTGCGCCACATAGACTTATGGTGTATATGACCCTGACGCTTGATCACTGGCCGTCCGTGCTCTCTTCCAACTGAACATGGAGTTACGAAACAACAACACATTGTTCCAATGGTTGTGTTACCTTGCATCGAAAGTGCAGCAACATTTTCAAGGAAGTAGCTCTGTAATTATCTAATGTTTGTTTGCTTTTTGAATGGCCTTAAAAGGGCAAAAATGTAGCGCAATGTTCGTCAGTGCAACATTATATTAAAAGGCATCTGGCAGGATTAAATTCAGCCACAATCACAAATATATTCTGATAAATATATATTTTAAACAACTGCATTTTTACAAATGTAATATATAATCGCCAAGCCCATTCAAAATAATTAGGGGACTGACTCCGGAGGATGATGTAGTAGCGAGTCACTTTCATGGCGTATAGGCATACATATACACACAAACACACACACACTGAACCAACATTGTCCTTCTCGCGAGATAAATATAAATGCTAAGGTTTTTCATGCCAGATTGACATCATTTACATTGTCAATACTAGCCAGATTAATAAGAATAAATTATATGTTCCTTGGAGAACACAGAATGATCAAGCTATTGAGTAACAGAAGATCAGAGACCATTGACAGCCATTTTACCAGTAGGTATAGTAACTTGTCATCTTTCATGTTCAACAACACACCAATCACATGTGACAACAGGAAACACAGCAGGTCAAAAGCAAGCTTACTGTAAGTCCAGGAAGGTCTTCCATATCGCTAGAAACGGAAAGACAGCATCCCTGGGTGGGCTCAAATCACCAATTTTTTAATTAAGAGTCTAACGCGCCAACAAATTGCACCAAAGAGACTTGTGGTTATACTGACCCTCAGCAGGCCATAGTCTCGTGGAAGCTCACAACAAGTCAGGAAGGGTCAGTTCACATCTCTACGATCTGAAAAATGTCATCCCTGGGTGGTGTCGAAGCACCAAACTTGAGATTGACAGTCAAACAAGCTAACTGTTTGATTGCACTTGAGAGGCTTGTGTTGGCATTGACCCTCAGCAGGCCAAAAGAACTGGGAATTTCATTAGAGGTCCAGGATGTCTCATCCACATCAAGGAGGCACAACAGCACTGTCGTCCCTGGGTGGGCTCGAACCACCAACCTTTAGATTAACAGTCTAACGCGCTAACCAATTGCGCCACAGAGACTTATGGTGTATATGACCCTGACGCTTGATCAGCTGGCCGTCCGTGCTCTCTTCCAACTGAACATGGAGTTTACGAAACAACAACACATTGTTCCAATGGTTGTGTTACCTTGCATCGAAAGTGCAGCAACATTTTCAAGGAAGTAGCTCTGTAGTTATCTAATGTTTGTTTGCTTTTTGAATGGCCTTAAAAGGGCAAAAATGTAGCGCAATGTTCGTCAGTGCAACATTATATTAAAAGGCATCTGGCAGGATTAAATTCAGCCACAATCACAAATATATTCTGATAAATATATATTTTAAACAACTGCATTTTTACAAATGTAATATATAATCGCCAAGCCCATTCAAAATAATTAGGGGACTGACTCCGGAGGATGATGTAGTAGCGAGTCACTTTCATGGCGTATAGGCATACATATACACACAAACACACACACACTGAACCAACATTGTCCTTCTCGCGAGATAAATATAAATGCTAAGGTTTTTCATGCCAGATTGACATCATTTACATTGTAAATACTAGCCAGATTAATAAGAATAAATTATATGTTCCTTGGAGAACACAGAATGATCAAGCTATTGAGTAACAGAAGATCAGAGACCATTGACAGCCATTTTACCAGTAGGTATAGTAACTTGTCATCTTTCATGTTCAACAACACACCAATCACATGTGACAACAGGAAACACAGCAGGTCAAAAGCAAGCTTACTGTAAGTCCAGGAAGGTCTTCCATATCGCTAGAAACGGAAAGACAGCATCCCTGGGTGGGCTCAAATCATCAATTTTTAATTAAGAGTCTAACGTGCCAACAAATTGCACCAAAGAGACTTGTGGTTATACTGACCCTCAGCAGGCCATAGTCTCGTGGAAGCTCACAACAAGTCAGGAAGGGTCAGCTCACATCTCTACAGATCTGAAAAAGGTCATCCCTGGGTGGTGTCGAAGCTCCAAACTTGAGATTGACAGTCAAACAAGCTAACTGTTTGATTGCACTTGAGAGGCTTGTGTTGGCATTGACCCTCAGCAGGCCAAAAGAACTGGGAATTTCATTAGAGGTCCAGGATGTCACATCCACATCATGGAGCACAACACACTGTCGTCCCTGGGTGGGCTCGAACCACCAACCTTTAGATTAACAGTCTAAAGCGCTAACCAATTGCGCCACAGAGACTTAGTGGTGAATATGACCCTGACGCTTGATCGCTGGCCGTCCGTGCTCTATTCCAACTGAACATGGAGTTTATGAAACAACAACACATTGTTCCAATGGTTGTGTTACCTTGCAATCGAAAGTGCAGCAACATTTTCAAGGAAGTAGCTCTGTAGTTATCTAATGTTTGTTTGCTTTTTGAATGGCCTTAAAAGGGCAAAAATGTAGCGCAATGTTCGTCAGTGCAACATTATATTAAAAGGCATCTGGCAGGATTAAATTCAGCCACAATCACAAATATATTCTGATAAATATATATTTTAAACAACTGCATTTTTACAAATGTAATATATAATCGCCAAGCCCATTCAAAATAATTAGGGGACTGACTCCGGAGGATGATGTAGTAGCGAGTCACTTTCATGGCGTATAGGCATACATATACACACAAACACACACACACTGAACCAACATTGTCCTTCTCGCGAGATAAATATAAATGCTAAGGTTTTTCATGCCAGATTGACATCATTTTACATTGTAAATACTAGCCAGATTAATAAGAATAAATGATATGTTCCTTGGAGAACACAGAATGATCAAGCTATTGAGTAACAGAAGATCAGAGACCATTGACAGCCATTTTACCAGTAGGTATAGTAACTTGTCATCTTTCATGTTCAACAACACACCAATCACATGTGACAACAGGAAACACAGCAGGTCAAAAGCAAGCTTACTGTAAGTCCAGGAAGGTCTTCCATATCGCTAGAAACGGAAAGACAGCATCCCTGGGTGGGCTCAAATCATCCAATTTTTAAATTAAGAGTCTAACGCGCCAACAAATTGCACCAAAGAGACTTGTGGTTATACTGACCCTCAGCAGGCCATAGTCTCGTGGAAGCTCACAACAAGTCAGGAAGGGTCAGTTCACATCTCTACGATCTGAAAAATGTCATCCCTGGGTGGTGTCGAAGCACCAAACTTGAGATTGACAGTCAAACAAGCTAACTGTTTGATTGCACTTGAGAGGCTTGTGTTGGCATTGACCCTCAGCAGGCCAAAAGAACTGGGAATTTCATTAGAGGTCCAGGATGTCACATCCACATCATGGAGCACAACAGCACTGTCGTCCCTGGGTGGGCTCGAACCACCAACCTTTAGATTAACAGTCTAACGCGCTAACCAATTGCGCCACATAGACTTATGGTGTATATGACCCTGACGCTTGATCGCTGGCCGTCCGTGCTCTCTTCCAACTGAACATGGAGTTTACGAAACAACAACACATTGTTCCAATGGTTGTGTTACCTTGCATCGAAAGTGCAGCAACATTTTTCAAGGAAGTAGCTCTGTAGTTATCTAATGTTTGTTTGCTTTTTGAATGGCCTTAAAAGGGCAAAAATGTAGCGCAATGTTCGTCAGTGCAACATTATATTAAAAGGCATCTGGCAGGATTAAATTCAGCCACAATCACAAATATATTCTGATAAATATATATTTTAAACAACTGCATTTTTACAAATGTAATATATAATCGCCAAGCCCATTCAAAATAATTAGGGGACTGACTCCGGAGGATGATGTAGTAGCGAGTCACTTTCATGGCGTATAGGCATACATATACACACAAACACACACACACTGAACCAACATTGTCCTTCTCGCGAGATAAATATAAATGCTAAGGTTTTTCATGCCAGATTGACATATTTTACATTGTCATACTAGCCAGATTAATAAGAATAAATGATATGTTCCTTGGAGAACACAGAATGATCAAGCTATTGAGTAACAGAAGATCAGAGACCATTGACAGCCATTTTACCAGTAGGTATAGTAACTTGTCATCTTTCATGTTCAACAACACACCAATCACATGTGACAACAGGAAACACAGCAGGTCAAAAGCAAGCTTACTGTAAGTCCAGGAAGGTCTTCCATATCGCTAGAAACGGAAAGACAGCATCCCTGGGTGGGCTCAAATCATCCAATTTTTAAATGAAGAGTCTAACGCGCCAACAAATTGCACCAAAGAGACTTGTGGTTATACTGACCCTCAGCAGGCCATAGTCTCGTGGAAGCTCACAACAAGTCAGGAAGGGTCAGTTCACATCTCTACGATCTGAAAAATGTCATCCCTGGGTGGTGTCGAAGCACCAAACTTGAGATTGACAGTCAAACAAGCTAACTGTTTGATTGCACTTGAGAGGCTTGTGTTGGCATTGACCCTCAGCAGGCCAAAAGAACTGGGAATTTCATTAGAGGTCCAGGATGTCTCATCCACATCATGGAGGACAAAGCACTGTCGTCCCTGGGTGGGCTCGAACCACCAACCTTTAGATTAACAGTCTAACGCGCTAACCAATTGCGCCACATAGACTTATGGTGTATATGACCCTGACGCTTGATCACTGGCCGTCCGTGCTCTCTTCCAACTGAACATGGAGTTTACGAAACAACAACACATTGTTCCAATGGTTGTGTTACCTTGCATCGAAAGTGCAGCAACATTTTCAAGGAAGTAGCTCTGTAATTATCTAATGTTTGTTTGCTTTTTGAATGGCCTTAAAGGGCAAAAATGTAGCGCAATGTTCGTCAGTGCAACATTATATTAAAAGGCATCTGGCAGGATTAAATTCAGCCACAATCACAAATATATTCTGATAAATATATATTTTAAACAACTGCATTTTTACAAATGTAATATATAATCGCCAAGCCCATTCAAAATAATTAGGGGACTGACTCCGGAGGATGATGTAGTAGCGAGTCACTTTCATGGCGTATAGGCATACATATACACACAAACACACACACACTGAACCAACATTGTCCTTCTCGCGAGATAAATATAAATGCTAAGGTTTTTCATGCCAGATTGACATCATTTACATTGTCATACTAGCCAGATTAATAAGAATAAATGATATGTTCCTTGGAGAACACAGAATGATCAAGCTATTGAGTAACAGAAGATCAGAGACCATTGACAGCCATTTTACCAGTAGGTATAGTAACTTGTCATCTTTCATGTTCAACAACACACCAATCACATGTGACAACAGGAAACACAGCAGGTCAAAAGCAAGCTTACTGTAAGTCCAGGAAGGTCTTCCATATCGCTAGAAACGGAAAGACAGCATCCCTGGGTGGGCTCAAATCACCAATTTTTAAATTAAGAGTCTAACGCGCCAACAAATTGCACCAAAGAGACTTGTGGTTATACTGACCCTCAGCAGGCCATAGTCTCGTGGAAGCTCACAACAAGTCAGGAAGGGTCAGTTCACATCTCTACGAATCTGAAAAATGTCATCCCTGGGTGGTGTCGAAGTACCAAACTTGAGATTGACAGTCAAACAAGCTAACTGTTTGATTGCACTTGAGAGGCTTGTGTTGGCATTGACCCTCAGCAGGCCAAAAGAACTGGGAATTTCATTAGAGGTCCAGGATGTCACATCCACATCAAGGAGCACAACACACTGTCGTCCCTGGGTGGGCTCGAACCACCAACCTTTAGATTAACAGTCTAACGCGCTAACCAATTGCGCCACAGAGACTTATAGTGTTTATGACCCTGACGCTTGATCGCTGGCCGTCCGTGCTCTCTTCCAGCTGAACATGGAGTTTACGAAACAACAACACATTGTTCCAATGGTTGTGTTACCTTGCATCGAAAGTGCAGCAACATTTTCAAGGAAGTAGCCCTGTAGTTATCTAATGTTTGTTTGCTTTTTGAATGGCCTTAAAAGGGCAAAAATGTAGCGCAATGTTCGTCAGTGCAACATTATATTAAAAGGCATCTGGCAGGATTAAATTCAGCCACAATCACAAATATATTCCGATAAATATATATTTTAAACAACTGCATTTTTACAAATGTAATATATAATCGCCAAGCCCATTCAAAATAATTAGGGGACTGACTCTGGAGGATGATGTAGTAGCGAGTCACTTTCATGGCGTATAGGCATACATATACACACAAACACACACACACTGAACCAACATTGTCCTTCTCGCGAGATAAATATAAATGCTAAGGTTTTTCATGCCAGATTGACATCATTTACATTGTCATACTAGCCAGATTAATAAGAATAAATGATATGTTCCTTGGAGAACACAGAATGATCAAGCTATTGAGTAACAGAAGATCAGAGACCATTGACAGCCATTTTACCAGTAGGTATAGTAACTTGTCATCTTTCATGTTCAACAACACACCAATCACATGTGACAACAGGAAACACAGCAGGTCAAAAGCAAGCTTACTGTAAGTCCAGGAAGGTCTTCCATATCGCTAGAAACGGAAAGACAGCATCCCTGGGTGGGCTCAAATCACCAATTTTTAAATTAAGAGTCTAACGCGCCAACAAATTGCACCAAAGAGACTTGTGGTTATACTGACCCTCAGCAGGCCATAGTCTCGTGGAAGCTCACAACAAGTCAGGAAGGGTCAGTTCACATCTCTACGATCTGAAAAATGTCATCCCTGGGTGGTGTCGAAGTACCAAACTTGAGATTGACAGTCAAACAAGCTAACTGTTTGATTGCACTTGAGAGGCTTGTGTTGGCATTGACCCTCAGCAGGCCAAAAGAACTGGGAATTTCATTAGAGGTCCAGGATGTCACATCCACATCAAGGAGCACAACACACTGTCGTCCCTGGGTGGGCTCGAACCACCAACCTTTAGATTAACAGTCTAACGCGCTAACCAATTGCGCCACAGAGACTTATGGTGTGTATGACCCTGACGCTTGATCACTGGCCGTCCGTGCTCTCTTCCAACTGAACATGGAGTTTACGAAACAACAACACATTGTTCCAATGGTTGTGTTACCTTGCATCGAAAGTGCAGCAACATTTTCAAGGAAGTAGCTCTGTAGTTATCTAATGTTTGTTTGCTTTTTGAATGGCCTTAAAAGGGCAAAAATGTAGCGCAATGTTCGTCAGTGCAACATTATATTAAAAGGCATCTGGCAGGATTAAATTCAGCCACAATCACAAATATATTCCGATAAATATATATTTTAAACAACTGCATTTTTACAAATGTAATATATAATCGCCAAGCCCATTCAAAATAATTAGGGGACTGACTCTGGAGGATGATGTAGTAGCGAGTCACTTTCATGGCGTATAGGCATACATATACACACAAACACACACACACTGAACCAACATTGTCCTTCTCGCGAGATAAATATAAATGCTAAGGTTTTTCATGCCAGATTGACATCATTTACATTGTCATACTAGCCAGATTAATAAGAATAAATGATATGTTCCTTGGAGAACACAGAATGATCAAGCTATTGAGTAACAGAAGATCAGAGACCATTGACAGCCATTTTACCAGTAGGTATAGTAACTTGTCATCTTTCATGTTCAACAACACACCAATCACATGTGACAACAGGAAACACAGCAGGTCAAAAGCAAGCTTACTGTAAGTCCAGGAAGGTCTTCCATATCGCTAGAAACGGAAAGACAGCATCCCTGGGTGGGCTCAAATCACCAATTTTTAAATTAAGAGTCTAACGCGCCAACAAATTGCACCAAAGAGACTTGTGGTTATACTGACCCTCAGCAGGCCATAGTCTCGTGGAAGCTCACAACAAGTCAGGAAGGGTCAGTTCACATCTCTACGATCTGAAAAATGTCATCCCTGGGTGGTGTCGAAGTACCAAACTTGAGATTGACAGTCAAACAAGCTAACTGTTTGATTGCACTTGAGAGGCTTGTGTTGGCATTGACCCTCAGCAGGCCAAAAGAACTGGGAATTTCATTAGAGGTCCAGGATGTCACATCCACATCAAGGAGCACAACACACTGTCGTCCCTGGGTGGGCTCGAACCACCAACCTTTAGATTAACAGTCTAACGCGCTAACCAATTGCGCCACAGAGACTTATAGTGTGTATGACCCTGACGCTTGATCGCTGGCCGTCCGTGCTCTCTTCCAGCTGAACATGGAGTTTACGAAACAACAACACATTGTTCCAATGGTTGTGTTACCTTGCATCGAAAGTGCAGCAACATTTTCAAGGAAGTAGCCTCTGTAGTTATCTAATGTTTGTTTGCTTTTTGAATGGCCTTAAAAGGGCAAAAATGTAGCGCAAATTTCGTCAGTGCAACATTATATTAAAAGGCATCTGGCAGGATTAAATTCAGCCACAATCACAAATATATTCCGATAAATATATATTTTAAACAACTGCATTTTTACAAATGTAATATATAATCGCCAAGCCCATTCAAAATAATTAGGGGACTGACTCTGGAGGATGATGTAGTAGCGAGTCACTTTCATGGCGTATAGGCATACATATACACACAAACACACACACACTGAACCAACATTGTCCTTCTCGCGAGATAAATATAAATGCTAAGGTTTTTCATGCCAGATTGACATCATTTACATTGTCATACTAGCCAGATTAATAAGAATAAATGATATGTTCCTTGGAGAACACAGAATGATCAAGCTATTGAGTAACAGAAGATCAGAGACCATTGACAGCCATTTTACCAGTAGGTATAGTAACTTGTCATCTTTCATGTTCAACAACACACCAATCACATGTGACAACAGGAAACACAGCAGGTCAAAAGCAAGCTTACTGTAAGTCCAGGAAGGTCTTCCATATCGCTAGAAACGGAAAGACAGCATCCCTGGGTGGGCTCAAATCACCAATTTTTAAATTAAGAGTCTAACGCGCCAACAAATTGCACCAAAAGAGACTTGTGGTTATACTGACCCTCAGCATGGCCATAGTCTCGTGGAAGCTCACAACAAGTCAGGAAGGGTCAGTTCACATCTCTACGATCTGAAAAATGTCATCCCTGGGTGGTGTCGAAGCACCAACTTGAGATTGACAGTCAAACAAGCTAACTGTTTGATTGCACTTGAGAGGCTTGTGTTGGCATTGACCCTCAGCAGGCCAAAAGAACTGGGAATTTCATTAGAGGTCCAGGATGTCACATCCACATCATGGAGCACAACACACTGTCGTCCCTGGGTGGGCTCGAACCACCAACCTTTAGATTAACAGTCTAACGCGCTAACCAATTGCGCCACAGAGACTTATGGTGTGTATGACCCTGACGCTTGATCACTGGCCGTCCGTGCTCTCTTCCAACTGAACATGGAGTTTACGAAACAACAACACATTGTTCCAATGGTTGTGTTACCTTGCATCGAAAGTGCAGCAACATTTTCAAGGAAGTAGCTCTGTAGTTATCTAATGTTTGTTTGCTTTTTGAATGGCCTTAAAAGGGCAAAAATGTAGCGCAATGTTCGTCAGTGCAACATTATATTAAAAGGCATCTGGCAGGATTAAATTCAGCCACAATCACAAATATATTCCGATAAATATATATTTAAACAACTGCATTTTTACAAATGTAATATATAATCGCCAAGCCCATTCAAAATAATTAGGGGACTGACTCTGGAGGATGATGTAGTAGCGAGTCACTTTCATGGCGTATAGGCATACATATACACACAAACACACACACACTGAACCAACATTGTCCTTCTCGCGAGATAAATATAAATGCTAAGGTTTTTCATGCCAGATTGACATCATTTACATTGTCATACTAGCCAGATTAATAAGAATAAATGATATGTTCCTTGGAGAACACAGAATGATCAAGCTATTGAGTAACAGAAGATCAGAGACCATTGACAGCCATTTTACCAGTAGGTATAGTAACTTGTCATCTTTCATGTTCAACAACACACCAATCACATGTGACAACAGGAAACACAGCAGGTCAAAAGCAAGCTTACTGTAAGTCCAGGAAGGTCTTCCATATCGCTAGAAACGGAAAGACAGCATCCCTGGGTGGGCTCAAATCACCAATTTTTAAATTAAGAGTCTAACGCGCCAACAAATTGCACCAAAGAGACTTGTGGTTATACTGACCCTCAGCAGGCCATAGTCTCGTGGAAGCTCACAACAAGTCAGGAAGGGTCAGTTCACATCTCTACGATCTGAAAAATGTCATCCCTGGGTGGTGTCGAAGCACCAAACTTGAGATTGACAGTCAAACAAGCTAACTGTTTGATTGCACTTGAGAGGCTTGTGTTGGCATTGACCCTCAGCAGGCCAAAAGAACTGGGAATTTCATTAGAGGTCCAGGATGTCACATCCACATCAATGGAGCACAACACACTGTCGTCCCTGGGTGGGCTCGAACCACCAACCTTTAGATTAACAGTCTAACGCGCTAACCAATTGCGCCACAGAGACTTATGGTGTGTATGACCCTGACGCTTGATCACTGGCCGTCCGTGCTCTCTTCCAACTGAACATGGAGTTTACGAAACAACAACACATTGTTCCAATGGTTGTGTTACCTTGCATCGAAAGTGCAGCAACATTTTCAAGGAAGTAGCTCTGTAGTTATCTAATGTTTGTTTGCTTTTTGAATGGCCTTAAAAGGGCAAAAATGTAGCGCAATGTTCGTCAGTGCAACATTATATTAAAAGGCATCTGGCAGGATTAAATTCAGCCACAATCACAAATATATTCCTGATAAATATATATTTTAAACAACTGCATTTTTACAAATGTAATATATAATCGCCAAGCCCATTCAAAATAATTAGGGGACTGACTCTGGAGGATGATGTAGTAGCGAGTCACTTTCATGGCGTATAGGCATACATATACACACAAACACACACACACTGAACCAACATTGTCCTTCTCGCGAGATAAATATAAATGCTAAGGTTTTTCATGCCAGATTGACATCATTTACATTGTCATACTAGCCAGATTAATAAGAATAAATGATATGTTCCTTGGAGAACACAGAATGATCAAGCTATTGAGTAACAGAAGATCAGAGACCATTGACAGCCATTTTACCAGTAGGTATAGTAACTTGTCATCTTTCATGTTCAACAACACACCAATCACATGTGACAACAGGAAACACAGCAGGTCAAAAGCAAGCTTACTGTAAGTCCAGGAAGGTCTTCCATATCGCTAGAAACGGAAAGACAGCATCCCTGGGTGGGCTCAAATCACCAATTTTTAAATTAAGAGTCTAACGCGCCAACAAATTGCACCAAAGAGACTTGTGGTTATACTGACCCTCAGCAGGCCATAGTCTCGTGGAAGCTCACAACAAGTCAGGAAGGGTCAGTTCACATCTCTACGATCTGAAAAATGTCATCCCTGGGTGGTGTCGAAGTACCAAACTTGAGATTGACAGTCAAACAAGCTAACTGTTTGATTGCACTTGAGAGGCTTGTGTGGCATTGACCCTCAGCAGGCCAAAAGAACTGGGAATTTCATTAGAGGTCCAGGATGTCACATCCACATCATGGAGCACAACACACTGTCGTCCCTGGGTGGGCTCGAACCACCAACCTTTAGATTAACAGTCTAACGCGCTAACCAATTGCGCCACAGAGACTTATGGTGTTATGACCCTGACGCTTGATCGCTGGCCGTCCGTGCTCTCTTCCAGCTGAACATGGAGTTTACGAAACAACAACACATTGTTCCAATGGTTGTGTTACCTTGCATCGAAAGTGCAGCAAACATTTTAAGGAAGTAGCTCTGTAGTTATCTAATGTTTGTTTGCTTTTTGAATGGCCTTAAAAGGGCAAAAATGTAGCGCAATGTTCGTCAGTGCAACATTATATTAAAAGGCATCTGGCAGGATTAATTCAGCCACAATCACAAATATATTCCTGATAAATATATATTTTAAACAACTGCATTTTTACAAATGTAATATATAATCGCCAAGCCCATTCAAAATAATTAGGGGACTGACTCTGGAGGATGATGTAGTAGCGAGTCACTTTCATGGCGTATAGGCATACATATACACACAAACCACACACACACTGAACCAACATTGTCCTTCTCGCGAGATAAATATAAATGCTAAGGTTTTTCATGCCAGATTGACATCATTTACATTGTCATACTAGCCAGATTAATAAGAATAAATGATATGTTCCTTGGAGAACACAGAATGATCAAGCTATTGAGTAACAGAAGATCAGAGACCATTGACAGCCATTTTACCAGTAGGTATAGTAACTTGTCATCTTTCATGTTCAACAACACACCAATCACATGTGACAACAGGAAACACAGCAGGTCAAAAGCAAGCTTACTGTAAGTCCAGGAAGGTCTTCCATATCGCTAGAAACGGAAAGACAGCATCCCTGGGTGGGCTCAAATCACCAATTTTTAATTAAGAGTCTAACGCGCCAACAAATTGCACCAAAGAGACTTGTGGTTATACTGACCCTCAGCAGGCCATAGTCTCGTGGAAGCTCACAACAAGTCAGGAAGGGTCAGTTCACATCTCTACGATCTGAAAAATGTCATCCCTGGGTGGTGTCGAAGTACCAAACTTGAGATTGACAGTCAAACAAGCTAACTGTTTGATTGCACTTGAGAGGCTTGTGTTGGCATTGACCCTCAGCAGGCCAAAAGAACTGGGAATTTCATTAGAGGTCCAGGATGTCACATCCACATCAATGGAGCACAACACACTGTCGTCCCTGGGTGGGCTCGAACCACCAACCTTTAGATTAACAGTCTAACGCGCTAACCAATTGCGCCACAGAGACTTATGGTGTTATGACCCTGACGCTTGATCACTGGCCGTCCGTGCTCTCTTCCAACTGAACATGGAGTTTACGAAACAACAACACATTGTTCCAATGGTTGTGTTACCTTGCATCGAAAGTGCAGCAACATTTTCAAGGAAGTAGCTCTGTAGTTATCTAATGTTTGTTTGCTTTTTGAATGGCCTTAAAAGGGCAAAAATGTAGCGCAATGTTCGTCAGTGCAACATTATATTAAAAGGCATCTGGCAGGATTAAATTCAGCCACAATCACAAATATATTCCGATAAATATATATTTTAAACAACTGCATTTTTACAAATGTAATATATAATCGCCAAGCCCATTCAAAATAATTAGGGGACTGACTCTGGAGGATGATGTAGTAGCGAGTCACTTTCATGGCGTATAGGCATACATATACACACAAACACACACACACTGAACCAACATTGTCCTTCTCGCGAGATAAATATAAATGCTAAGGTTTTTCATGCCAGATTGACATCATTTACATTGTCATACTAGCCAGATTAATAAGAATAAATGATATGTTCCTTGGAGAACACAGAATGATCAAGCTATTGAGTAACAGAAGATCAGAGACCATTGACAGCCATTTTACCAGTAGGTATAGTAACTTGTCATCTTTCATGTTCAACAACACACCAATCACATGTGACAACAGGAAACACAGCAGGTCAAAAGCAAGCTTACTGTAAGTCCAGGAAGGTCTTCCATATCGCTAGAAACGGAAAGACAGCATCCCTGGGTGGGCTCAAATCACCAATTTTTAAATTAAGAGTCTAACGCGCCAACAAATTGCACCAAAGAGACTTGTGGTTATACTGACCCTCAGCAGGCCATAGTCTCGTGGAAGCTCACAACAAGTCAGGAAGGGTCAGTTCACATCTCTACGATCTGAAAAATGTCATCCCTGGGTGGTGTCGAAGTACCAAACTTGAGATTGACAGTCAAACAAGCTAACTGTTTGATTGCACTTGAGAGGCTTGTGTTGGCATTGACCCTCAGCAGGCCAAAAGAACTGGGAATTTCATTAGAGGTCCAGGATGTCACATCCACATCAATGGAGCACAACACACTGTCGTCCCTGGGTGGGCTCGAACCACCAACCTTTAGATTAACAGTCTAACGCGCTAACCAATTGCGCCACAGAGACTTATAGTGTTTATGACCCTGACGCTTGATCGCTGGCCGTCCGTGCTCTCTTCCAGCTGAACATGGAGTTTACGAAACAACAACACATTGTTCCAATGGTTGTGTTACCTTGCATCGAAAGTGCAGCAACATTTTAAGGAAGTAGCCCTGTAGTTATCTAATGTTTGTTTGCTTTTTGAATGGCCTTAAAAGGGCAAAAATGTAGCGCAATGTTCGTCAGTGCAACATTATATTAAAAGGCATCTGGCAGGATTAAATTCAGCCACAATCACAAATATATTCCGATAAATATATATTTTAAACAACTGCATTTTTACAAATGTAATATATAATCGCCAAGCCCATTCAAAATAATTAGGGGACTGACTCTGGAGGATGATGTAGTAGCGAGTCACTTTCATGGCGTATAGGCATACATATACACACAAACACACACACACTGAACCAACATTGTCCTTCTCGCGAGATAAATATAAATGCTAAGGTTTTTCATGCCAGATTGACATCATTTACATTGTCATACTAGCCAGATTAATAAGAATAAATGATATGTTCCTTGGAGAACACAGAATGATCAAGCTATTGAGTAACAGAAGATCAGAGACCATTGACAGCCATTTTACCAGTAGGTATAGTAACTTGTCATCTTTCATGTTCAACAACACACCAATCACATGTGACAACAGGAAACACAGCAGGTCAAAAGCAAGCTTACTGTAAGTCCAGGAAGGTCTTCCATATCGCTAGAAACGGAAAGACAGCATCCCTGGGTGGGCTCAAATCACCAATTTTTAAATTAAGAGTCTAACGCGCCAACAAATTGCACCAAAGAGACTTGTGGTTATACTGACCCTCAGCAGGCCATAGTCTCGTGGAAGCTCACAACAAGTCAGGAAGGGTCAGTTCACATCTCTACGATCTGAAAAATGTCATCCCTGGGTGGTGTCGAAGTACCAAACTTGAGATTGACAGTCAAACAAGCTAACTGTTTGATTGCACTTGAGAGGCTTGTGTTGGCATTGACCCTCAGCAGGCCAAAAGAACTGGGAATTTCATTAGAGGTCCAGGATGTCACATCCACATCAAGGAGCACAACACACTGTCGTCCCTGGGTGGGCTCGAACCACCAACCTTTAGATTAACAGTCTAACGCGCTAACCAATTGCGCCACAGAGACTTATAGTGTGTATGACCCTGACGCTTGATCGCTGGCCGTCCGTGCTCTCTTCCAACTGAACATGGAGTTTACGAAACAACAACACATTGTTCCAATGGTTGTGTTACCTTGCATCGAAAGTGCAGCAACATTTTCAAGGAAGTAGCTCTGTAGTTATCTAATGTTTGTTTGCTTTTTGAATGGCCTTAAAAGGGCAAAAATGTAGCGCAATGTTCGTCAGTGCAACATTATATTAAAAGGCATCTGGCAGGATTAAATTCAGCCACAATCACAAATATATTCCGATAAATATATATTTTAAACAACTGCATTTTTACAAATGTAATATATAATCGCCAAGCCCATTCAAAATAATTAGGGGACTGACTCTGGAGGATGATGTAGTAGCGAGTCACTTTCATGGCGTATAGGCATACATATACACACAAACACACACACACTGAACCAACATTGTCCTTCTCGCGAGATAAATATAAATGCTAAGGTTTTTCATGCCAGATTGACATCATTTACATTGTCATACTAGCCAGATTAATAAGAATAAATGATATGTTCCTTGGAGAACACAGAATGATCAAGCTATTGAGTAACAGAAGATCAGAGACCATTGACAGCCATTTTACCAGTAGGTATAGTAACTTGTCATCTTTCATGTTCAACAACACACCAATCACATGTGACAACAGGAAACACAGCAGGTCAAAAGCAAGCTTACTGTAAGTCCAGGAAGGTCTTCCATATCGCTAGAAACGGAAAGACAGCATCCCTGGGTGGGCTCAAATCACCAATTTTTAAATTAAGAGTCTAACGCGCCAACAAATTGCACCAAAGAGACTTGTGGTTATACTGACCCTCAGCTGGCCATAGTCTCGTGGAAGCTCACAACAAGTCAGGAAGGGTCAGTTCACATCTCTACGATCTGAAAAATGTCATCCCTGGGTGGTGTCGAAGCACCAAACTTGAGATTGACAGTCAAACAAGCTAACTGTTTGATTGCACTTGAGAGGCTTGTGTTGGCATTGACCCTCAGCAGGCCAAAAGAACTGGGAATTTCATTAGAGGTCCAGGATGTCACATCCACATCATGGAGCACAACACACTGTCGTCCCTGGGTGGGCTCGAACCACCAACCTTTAGATTAACAGTCTAACGCGCTAACCAATTGCGCCACAGAGACTTATGGTGTGTATGACCCTGACGCTTGATCACTGGCCGTCCGTGCTCTCTTCCAACTGAACATGGAGTTTACGAAACAACAACACATTGTTCCAATGGTTGTGTTACCTTGCATCGAAAGTGCAGCAACATTTTCAAGGAAGTAGCTCTGTAGTTATCTAATGTTTGTTTGCTTTTTGAATGGCCTTAAAAGGGCAAAAATGTAGCGCAATGTTCGTCAGTGCAACATTATATTAAAAGGCATCTGGCAGGATTAAATTCAGCCACAATCACAAATATATTCCGATAAATATATATTTTAAACAACTGCATTTTTACAAATGTAATATATAATCGCCAAGCCCATTCAAAATAATTAGGGGACTGACTCTGGAGGATGATGTAGTAGCGAGTCACTTTCATGGCGTATAGGCATACATATACACACAAACACACACACACTGAACCAACATTGTCCTTCTCGCGAGATAAATATAAATGCTAAGGTTTTTCATGCCAGATTGACATCATTTACATTGTCATACTAGCCAGATTAATAAGAATAAATGATATGTTCCTTGGAGAACACAGAATGATCAAGCTATTGAGTAACAGAAGATCAGAGACCATTGACAGCCATTTTACCAGTAGGTATAGTAACTTGTCATCTTTCATGTTCAACAACACACCAATCACATGTGACAACAGGAAACACAGCAGGTCAAAAGCAAGCTTACTGTAAGTCCAGGAAGGTCTTCCATATCGCTAGAAACGGAAAGACAGCATCCCTGGGTGGGCTCAAATCACCAATTTTTAAATTAAGAGTCTAACGCGCCAACAAATTGCACCAAAGAGACTTGTGGTTATACTGACCCTCAGCAGGCCATAGTCTCGTGGAAGCTCACAACAAGTCAGGAAGGGTCAGTTCACATCTCTACGATCTGAAAAATGTCATCCCTGGGTGGTGTCGAAGTACCAAACTTGAGATTGACAGTCAAACAAGCTAACTGTTTGATTGCACTTGAGAGGCTTGTGTTGGCATTGACCCTCAGCAGGCCAAAAGAACTGGGAATTTCATTAGAGGTCCAGGATGTCACATCCACATCAATGGAGCACAACACACTGTCGTCCCTGGGTGGGCTCGAACCACCAACCTTTAGATTAACAGTCTAACGCGCTAACCAATTGCGCCACAGAGACTTATAGTGTTTATGACCCTGACGCTTGATCGCTGGCCGTCCGTGCTCTCTTCCAACTGAACATGGAGTTTACGAAACAACAACACATTGTTCCAATGGTTGTGTTACCTTGCATCGAAAGTGCAGCAACATTTTCAAGGAAGTAGCTCTGTAGTTATCTAATGTTTGTTTGCTTTTTGAATGGCCTTAAAAGGGCAAAAATGTAGCGCAATGTTCGTCAGTGCAACATTATATTAAAAGGCATCTGGCAGGATTAAATTCAGCCACAATCACAAATATATTCCGATAAATATATATTTTAAACAACTGCATTTTTACAAATGTAATATATAATCGCCAAGCCCATTCAAAATAATTAGGGGACTGACTCTGGAGGATGATGTAGTAGCGAGTCACTTTCATGGCGTATAGGCATACATATACACACAAACACACACACACTGAACCAACATTGTCCTTCTCGCGAGATAAATATAAATGCTAAGGTTTTTCATGCCAGATTGACATCATTTACATTGTCATACTAGCCAGATTAATAAGAATAAATGATATGTTCCTTGGAGAACACAGAATGATCAAGCTATTGAGTAACAGAAGATCAGAGACCATTGACAGCCATTTTACCAGTAGGTATAGTAACTTGTCATCTTTCATGTTCAACAACACACCAATCACATGTGACAACAGGAAACACAGCAGGTCAAAAGCAAGCTTACTGTAAGTCCAGGAAGGTCTTCCATATCGCTAGAAACGGAAAGACAGCATCCCTGGGTGGGCTCAAATCACCAATTTTTAAATTAAGAGTCTAACGCGCCAACAAATTGCACCAAAGAGACTTGTGGTTATACTGACCCTCAGCAGGCCATAGTCTCGTGGAAGCTCACAACAAGTCAGGAAGGGTCAGTTCACATCTCTACGATCTGAAAAATGTCATCCCTGGGTGGTGTCGAAGCACCAAACTTGAGATTGACAGTCAAACAAGCTAACTGTTTGATTGCACTTGAGAGGCTTGTGTTGGCATTGACCCTCAGCAGGCCAAAAGAACTGGGAATTTCATTAGAGGTCCAGGATGTCACATCCACATCATGGAGCACAACACACTGTCGTCCCTGGGTGGGCTCGAACCACCAACCTTTAGATTAACAGTCTAACGCGCTAACCAATTGCGCCACAGAGACTTATAGTGTTTATGACCCTGACGCTTGATCGCTGGCCGTCCGTGCTCTCTTCCAACTGAACATGGAGTTTACGAAACAACAACACATTGTTCCAATGGTTGTGTTACCTTGCATCGAAAGTGCAGCAACATTTTCAAGGAAGTAGCTCTGTAGTTATCTAATGTTTGTTTGCTTTTTGAATGGCCTTAAAAGGGCAAAAATGTAGCGCAATGTTCGTCAGTGCAACATTATATTAAAAGGCATCTGGCAGGATTAAATTCAGCCACAATCACAAATATATTCTGATAAATATATATTTTAAACAACTGCATTTTTACAAATGTAATATATAATCGCCAAGCCCATTCAAAATAATTAGGGGACTGACTCTGGAGGATGATGTAGTAGCGAGTCACTTTCATGGCGTATAGGCATACATATACACACAAACACACACACACTGAACCAACATTGTCCTTCTCGCGAGATAAATATAAATGCTAAGGTTTTTCATGCCAGATTGACATCATTTACATTGTCATACTAGCCAGATTAATAAGAATAAATGATATGTTCCTTGGAGAACACAGAATGATCAAGCTATTGAGTAACAGAAGATCAGAGACCATTGACAGCCATTTTACCAGTAGGTATAGTAACTTGTCATCTTTCATGTTCAACAACACACCAATCACATGTGACAACAGGAAACACAGCAGGTCAAAAGCAAGCTTACTGTAAGTCCAGGAAGGTCTTCCATATCGCTAGAAACGGAAAGACAGCATCCCTGGGTGGGCTCAAATCACCAATTTTTAAATTAAGAGTCTAACGCGCCAACAAATTGCACCAAAGAGACTTGTGGTTATACTGACCCTCAGCAGGCCATAGTCTCGTGGAAGCTCACAACAAGTCAGGAAGGGTCAGTTCACATCTCTACGATCTGAAAAATGTCATCCCTGGGTGGTGTCGAAGTACCAAACTTGAGATTGACAGTCAAACAAGCTAACTGTTTGATTGCACTTGAGAGGCTTGTGTTGGCATTGACCCTCAGCAGGCCAAAAGAACTGGGAATTTCATTAGAGGTCCAGGATGTCACATCCACATCATGGAGCACAACACACTGTCGTCCCTGGGTGGGCTCGAACCACCAACCTTTAGATTAACAGTCTAACGCGCTAACCAATTGCGCCACAGAGACTTATAGTGTTTATGACCCTGACGCTTGATCGCTGGCCGTCCGTGCTCTCTTCCAACTGAACATGGAGTTTACGAAACAACAACACATTGTTCCAATGGTTGTGTTACCTTGCATCGAAAGTGCAGCAACATTTTCAAGGAAGTAGCTCTGTAGTTATCTAATGTTTGTTTGCTTTTTGAATGGCCTTAAAAGGGCAAAAATGTAGCGCAATGTTCGTCAGTGCAACATTATATTAAAAGGCATCTGGCAGGATTAAATTCAGCCACAATCACAAATATATTCTGATAAATATATATTTTAAACAACTGCATTTTTACAAATGTAATATATAATCGCCAAGCCCATTCAAAATAATTAGGGGACTGACTCCGGAGGATGATGTAGTAGCGAGTCACTTTCATGGCGTATAGGCATACATATACACACAAACACACACACACTGAACCAACATTGTCCTTCTCGCGAGATAAATATAAATGCTAAGGTTTTTCATGCCAGATTGACATCATTTACATTGTCATACTAGCCAGATTAATAAGAATAAATGATATGTTCCTTGGAGAACACAGAATGATCAAGCTATTGAGTAACAGAAGATCAGAGACCATTGACAGCCATTTTACCAGTAGGTATAGTAACTTGTCATCTTTCATGTTCAACAACACACCAATCACATGTGACAACAGGAAACACAGCAGGTCAAAAGCAAGCTTACTGTAAGTCCAGGAAGGTCTTCCATATCGCTAGAAACGGAAAGACAGCATCCCTGGGTGGGCTCAAATCACCAATTTTTAAATTAAGAGTCTAACGCGCCAACAAATTGCACCAAAGAGACTTGTGGTTATACTGACCCTCAGCAGGCCATAGTCTCGTGGAAGCTCACAACAAGTCAGGAAGGGTCAGTTCACATCTCTACGATCTGAAAAATGTCATCCCTGGGTGGTGTCGAAGCACCAAACTTGAGATTGACAGTCAAACAAGCTAACTGTTTGATTGCACTTGAGAGGCTTGTGTTGGCATTGACCCTCAGCAGGCCAAAAGAACTGGGAATTTCATTAGAGGTCCAGGATGTCACATCCACATCATGGAGCACAACACACTGTCGTCCCTGGGTGGGCTCGAACCACCAACCTTTAGATTAACAGTCTAACGCGCTAACCAATTGCGCCACAGAGACTTATGGTGTTATGACCCTGACGCTTGATCGCTGGCCGTCCGTGCTCTCTTCCAACTGAACATGGAGTTTACGAAACAACAACACATTGTTCCAATGGTTGTGTTACCTTGCATCGAAAGTGCAGCAACATTTTCAAGGAAGTAGCTCTGTAGTTATCTAATGTTTGTTTGCTTTTTGAATGGCCTTAAAAGGGCAAAAATGTAGCGCAATGTTCGTCAGTGCAACATTATATTAAAAGGCATCTGGCAGGATTAAATTCAGCCACAATCACAAATATATTCTGATAAATATATATTTTAAACAACTGCATTTTTACAAATGTAATATATAATCGCCAAGCCCATTCAAAATAATTAGGGGACTGACTCTGGAGGATGATGTAGTAGCGAGTCACTTTCATGGCGTATAGGCATACATATACACACAAACACACACACACTGAACCAACATTGTCCTTCTCGCGAGATAAATATAAATGCTAAGGTTTTTCATGCCAGATTGACATCATTTACATTGTCATACTAGCCAGATTAATAAGAATAAATGATATGTTCCTTGGAGAACACAGAATGATCAAGCTATTGAGTAACAGAAGATCAGAGACCATTGACAGCCATTTTACCAGTAGGTATAGTAACTTGTCATCTTTCATGTTCAACAACACACCAATCACATGTGACAACAGGAAACACAGCAGGTCAAAAGCAAGCTTACTGTAAGTCCAGGAAGGTCTTCCATATCGCTAGAAACGGAAAGACAGCATCCCTGGGTGGGCTCAAATCACCAATTTTTAAATTAAGAGTCTAACGCGCCAACAAATTGCACCAAAGAGACTTGTGGTTATACTGACCCTCAGCAGGCCATAGTCTCGTGGAAGCTCACAACAAGTCAGGAAGGGTCAGTTCACATCTCTACGATCTGAAAAATGTCATCCCTGGGTGGTGTCGAAGTACCAAACTTGAGATTGACAGTCAAACAAGCTAACTGTTTGATTGCACTTGAGAGGCTTGTGTTGGCATTGACCCTCAGCAGGCCAAAAGAACTGGGAATTTCATTAGAGGTCCAGGATGTCACATCCACATCATGGAGCACAACACACTGTCGTCCCTGGGTGGGCTCGAACCACCAACCTTTAGATTAACAGTCTAACGCGCTAACCAATTGCGCCACAGAGACTTATAGTGTTTATGACCCTGACGCTTGATCGCTGGCCGTCCGTGCTCTCTTCCAGCTGAACATGGAGTTTACGAAACAACAACACATTGTTCCAATGGTTGTGTTACCTTGCATCGAAAGTGCAGCAACATTTTAAGGAAGTAGCCCTGTAGTTATCTAATGTTTGTTTGCTTTTTGAATGGCCTTAAAAGGGCAAAAATGTAGCGCAATGTTCGTCAGTGCAACATTATATTAAAAGGCATCTGGCAGGATTAAATTCAGCCACAATCACAAATATATTCCGATAAATATATATTTTAAACAACTGCATTTTTACAAATGTAATATATAATCGCCAAGCCCATTCAAAATAATTAGGGGACTGACTCTGGAGGATGATGTAGTAGCGAGTCACTTTCATGGCGTATAGGCATACATATACACACAAACACACACACACTGAACCAACATTGTCCTTCTCGCGAGATAAATATAAATGCTAAGGTTTTTCATGCCAGATTGACATCATTTACATTGTCATACTAGCCAGATTAATAAGAATAAATGATATGTTCCTTGGAGAACACAGAATGATCAAGCTATTGAGTAACAGAAGATCAGAGACCATTGACAGCCATTTTACCAGTAGGTATAGTAACTTGTCATCTTTCATGTTCAACAACACACCAATCACATGTGACAACAGGAAACACAGCAGGTCAAAAGCAAGCTTACTGTAAGTCCAGGAAGGTCTTCCATATCGCTAGAAACGGAAAGACAGCATCCCTGGGTGGGCTCAAATCACCAATTTTTAAATTAAGAGTCTAACGCGCCAACAAATTGCACCAAAGAGACTTGTGGTTATACTGACCCTCAGCTGGCCATAGTCTCGTGGAAGCTCACAACAAGTCAGGAAGGGTCAGTTCACATCTCTACGATCTGAAAAATGTCATCCCTGGGTGGTGTCGAAGCACCAAACTTGAGATTGACAGTCAAACAAGCTAACTGTTTGATTGCACTTGAGAGGCTTGTGTTGGCATTGACCCTCAGCAGGCCAAAAGAACTGGGAATTTCATTAGAGGTCCAGGATGTCACATCCACATCATGGAGCACAACACACTGTCGTCCCTGGGTGGGCTCGAACCACCAACCTTTAGATTAACAGTCTAACGCGCTAACCAATTGCGCCACAGAGACTTATAGTGTTTATGACCCTGACGCTTGATCGCTGGCCGTCCGTGCTCTCTTCCAACTGAACATGGAGTTTACGAAACAACAACACATTGTTCCAATGGTTGTGTTACCTTGCATCGAAAGTGCAGCAACATTTTCAAGGAAGTAGCTCTGTAGTTATCTAATGTTTGTTTGCTTTTTGAATGGCCTTAAAAGGGCAAAAATGTAGCGCAATGTTCGTCAGTGCAACATTATATTAAAAGGCATCTGGCAGGATTAAATTCAGCCACAATCACAAATATATTCCGATAAATATATATTTTAAACAACTGCATTTTTACAAATGTAATATATAATCGCCAAGCCCATTCAAAATAATTAGGGGACTGACTCTGGAGGATGATGTAGTAGCGAGTCACTTTCATGGCGTATAGGCATACATATACACACAAACACACACACACTGAACCAACATTGTCCTTCTCGCGAGATAAATATAAATGCTAAGGTTTTTCATGCCAGATTGACATCATTTACATTGTCATACTAGCCAGATTAATAAGAATAAATGATATGTTCCTTGGAGAACACAGAATGATCAAGCTATTGAGTAACAGAAGATCAGAGACCATTGACAGCCATTTTACCAGTAGGTATAGTAACTTGTCATCTTTCATGTTCAACAACACACCAATCACATGTGACAACAGGAAACACAGCAGGTCAAAAGCAAGCTTACTGTAAGTCCAGGAAGGTCTTCCATATCGCTAGAAACGGAAAGACAGCATCCCTGGGTGGGCTCAAATCACCAATTTTTAAATTAAGAGTCTAACGCGCCAACAAATTGCACCAAAGAGACTTGTGGTTATACTGACCCTCAGCAGGCCATAGTCTCGTGGAAGCTCACAACAAGTCAGGAAGGGTCAGTTCACATCTCTACGATCTGAAAAATGTCATCCCTGGGTGGTGTCGAAGTACCAAACTTGAGATTGACAGTCAAACAAGCTAACTGTTTGATTGCACTTGAGAGGCTTGTGTTGGCATTGACCCTCAGCAGGCCAAAAGAACTGGGAATTTCATTAGAGGTCCAGGATGTCACATCCACATCATGGAGCACAACACACTGTCGTCCCTGGGTGGGCTCGAACCACCAACCTTTAGATTAACAGTCTAACGCGCTAACCAATTGCGCCACAGAGACTTATAGTGTTTATGACCCTGACGCTTGATCGCTGGCCGTCCGTGCTCTCTTCCAGCTGAACATGGAGTTTACGAAACAACAACACATTGTTCCAATGGTTGTGTTACCTTGCATCGAAAGTGCAGCAACATTTTTAAGGAAGTAGCCCTGTAGTTATCTAATGTTTGTTTGCTTTTTGAATGGCCTTAAAAGGGCAAAAATGTAGCGCAATGTTCGTCAGTGCAACATTATATTAAAAGGCATCTGGCAGGATTAAATTCAGCCACAATCACAAATATATTCCGATAAATATATATTTTAAACAACTGCATTTTTACAAATGTAATATATAATCGCCAAGCCCATTCAAAATAATTAGGGGACTGACTCTGGAGGATGATGTAGTAGCGAGTCACTTTCATGGCGTATAGGCATACATATACACACAAACACACACACACTGAACCAACATTGTCCTTCTCGCGAGATAAATATAAATGCTAAGGTTTTTCATGCCAGATTGACATCATTTACATTGTCATACTAGCCAGATTAATAAGAATAAATGATATGTTCCTTGGAGAACACAGAATGATCAAGCTATTGAGTAACAGAAGATCAGAGACCATTGACAGCCATTTTACCAGTAGGTATAGTAACTTGTCATCTTTCATGTTCAACAACACACCAATCACATGTGACAACAGGAAACACAGCAGGTCAAAAGCAAGCTTACTGTAAGTCCAGGAAGGTCTTCCATATCGCTAGAAACGGAAAGACAGCATCCCTGGGTGGGCTCAAATCACCAATTTTTAAATTAAGAGTCTAACGCGCCAACAAATTGCACCAAAGAGACTTGTGGTTATACTGACCCTCAGCAGGCCATAGTCTCGTGGAAGCTCACAACAAGTCAGGAAGGGTCAGTTCACATCTCTACGATCTGAAAAATGTCATCCCTGGGTGGTGTCGAAGTACCAAACTTGAGATTGACAGTCAAACAAGCTAACTGTTTGATTGCACTTGAGAGGCTTGTGTTGGCATTGACCCTCAGCAGGCCAAAAGAACTGGGAATTTCATTAGAGGTCCAGGATGTCACATCCACATCATGGAGCACAACACACTGTCGTCCCTGGGTGGGCTCGAACCACCAACCTTTAGATTAACAGTCTAACGCGCTAACCAATTGCGCCACAGAGACTTATAGTGTTTATGACCCTGACGCTTGATCGCTGGCCGTCCGTGCTCTCTTCCAGCTGAACATGGAGTTTACGAAACAACAACACATTGTTCCAATGGTTGTGTTACCTTGCATCGAAAGTGCAGCAACATTTTCAAGGAAGTAGCCCTGTAGTTATCTAATGTTTGTTTGCTTTTTGAATGGCCTTAAAAGGGCAAAAATGTAGCGCAATGTTCGTCAGTGCAACATTATATTAAAAGGCATCTGGCAGGATTAAATTCAGCCACAATCACAAATATATTCTGATAAATATATATTTTAAACAACTGCATTTTTACAAATGTAATATATAATCGCCAAGCCCATTCAAAATAATTAGGGGACTGACTCCGGAGGATGATGTAGTAGCGAGTCACTTTCATGGCGTATAGGCATACATATACACACAAACACACACACACTGAACCAACATTGTCCTTCTCGCGAGATAAATATAAATGCTAAGGTTTTTCATGCCAGATTGACATCATTTACATTGTCATACTAGCCAGATTAATAAGAATAAATGATATGTTCCTTGGAGAACACAGAATGATCAAGCTATTGAGTAACAGAAGATCAGAGACCATTGACAGCCATTTTACCAGTAGGTATAGTAACTTGTCATCTTTCATGTTCAACAACACACCAATCACATGTGACAACAGGAAACACAGCAGGTCAAAAGCAAGCTTACTGTAAGTCCAGGAAGGTCTTCCATATCGCTAGAAACGGAAAGACAGCATCCCTGGGTGGGCTCAAATCACCAATTTTTAAATTAAGAGTCTAACGCGCCAACAAATTGCACCAAAGAGACTTGTGGTTATACTGACCCTCAGCAGGCCATAGTCTCGTGGAAGCTCACAACAAGTCAGGAAGGGTCAGTTCACATCTCTACGATCTGAAAAATGTCATCCCTGGGTGGTGTCGAAGCACCAAACTTGAGATTGACAGTCAAACAAGCTAACTGTTTGATTGCACTTGAGAGGCTTGTGTTGGCATTGACCCTCAGCAGGCCAAAAGAACTGGGAATTTCATTAGAGGTCCAGGATGTCACATCCACATCATGGAGCACAACACACTGTCGTCCCTGGGTGGGCTCGAACCACCAACCTTTAGATTAACAGTCTAACGCGCTAACCAATTGCGCCACAGAGACTTATAGTGTTTATGACCCTGACGCTTGATCGCTGGCCGTCCGTGCTCTCTTCCAGCTGAACATGGAGTTTACGAAACAACAACACATTGTTCCAATGGTTGTGTTACCTTGCATCGAAAGTGCAGCAACATTTTCAAGGAAGTAGCTCTGTAGTTATCTAATGTTTGTTTGCTTTTTGAATGGCCTTAAAAGGGCAAAAATGTAGCGCAATGTTCGTCAGTGCAACATTATATTAAAAGGCATCTGGCAGGATTAAATTCAGCCACAATCACAAATATATTCTGATAAATATATATTTTAAACAACTGCATTTTTACAAATGTAATATATAATCGCCAAGCCCATTCAAAATAATTAGGGGACTGACTCTGGAGGATGATGTAGTAGCGAGTCACTTTCATGGCGTATAGGCATACATATACACACAAACACACACACACTGAACCAACATTGTCCTTCTCGCGAGATAAATATAAATGCTAAGGTTTTTCATGCCAGATTGACATCATTTACATTGTCATACTAGCCAGATTAATAAGAATAAATGATATGTTCCTTGGAGAACACAGAATGATCAAGCTATTGAGTAACAGAAGATCAGAGACCATTGACAGCCATTTTACCAGTAGGTATAGTAACTTGTCATCTTTCATGTTCAACAACACACCAATCACATGTGACAACAGGAAACACAGCAGGTCAAAAGCAAGCTTACTGTAAGTCCAGGAAGGTCTTCCATATCGCTAGAAACGGAAAGACAGCATCCCTGGGTGGGCTCAAATCACCAATTTTTAAATTAAGAGTCTAACGCGCCAACAAATTGCACCAAAGAGACTTGTGGTTATACTGACCCTCAGCAGGCCATAGTCTCGTGGAAGCTCACAACAAGTCAGGAAGGGTCAGTTCACATCTCTACGATCTGAAAAATGTCATCCCTGGGTGGTGTCGAAGCTACCAAACTTGAGATTGACAGTCAAACAAGCTAACTGTTTGATTGCACTTGAGAGGCTTGTGTTGGCATTGACCCTCAGCAGGCCAAAAGAACTGGGAATTTCATTAGAGGTCCAGGATGTCACATCCACATCATGGAGCACAACACACTGTCGTCCCTGGGTGGGCTCGAACCACCAACCTTTAGATTAACAGTCTAACGCGCTAACCAATTGCGCCACAGAGACTTATAGTGTTTATGACCCTGACGCTTGATCGCTGGCCGTCCGTGCTCTCTTCCAGCTGAACATGGAGTTTACGAAACAACAACACATTGTTCCAATGGTTGTGTTACCTTGCATCGAAAGTGCAGCAACATTTTAAGGAAGTAGCCCTGTAGTTATCTAATGTTTGTTTGCTTTTTGAATGGCCTTAAAAGGGCAAAAATGTAGCGCAATGTTCGTCAGTGCAACATTATATTAAAAGGCATCTGGCAGGATTAAATTCAGCCACAATCACAAATATATTCCGATAAATATATATTTTAAACAACTGCATTTTTACAAATGTAATATATAATCGCCAAGCCCATTCAAAATAATTAGGGGACTGACTCTGGAGGATGATGTAGTAGCGAGTCACTTTCATGGCGTATAGGCATACATATACACACAAACACACACACACTGAACCAACATTGTCCTTCTCGCGAGATAAATATAAATGCTAAGGTTTTTCATGCCAGATTGACATCATTTACATTGTCATACTAGCCAGATTAATAAGAATAAATGATATGTTCCTTGGAGAACACAGAATGATCAAGCTATTGAGTAACAGAAGATCAGAGACCATTGACAGCCATTTTACCAGTAGGTATAGTAACTTGTCATCTTTCATGTTCAACAACACACCAATCACATGTGACAACAGGAAACACAGCAGGTCAAAAGCAAGCTTACTGTAAGTCCAGGAAGGTCTTCCATATCGCTAGAAACGGAAAGACAGCATCCCTGGGTGGGCTCAAATCACCAATTTTTAAATTAAGAGTCTAACGCGCCAACAAATTGCACCAAAGAGACTTGTGGTTATACTGACCCTCAGCAGGCCATAGTCTCGTGGAAGCTCACAACAAGTCAGGAAGGGTCAGTTCACATCTCTACGATCTGAAAAATGTCATCCCTGGGTGGTGTCGAAGTACCAAACTTGAGATTGACAGTCAAACAAGCTAACTGTTTGATTGCACTTGAGAGGCTTGTGTTGGCATTGACCCTCAGCAGGCCAAAAGAACTGGGAATTTCATTAGAGGTCCAGGATGTCACATCCACATCATGGAGCACAACACACTGTCGTCCCTGGGTGGGCTCGAACCACCAACCTTTAGATTAACAGTCTAACGCGCTAACCAATTGCGCCACAGAGACTTATAGTGTTTATGACCCTGACGCTTGATCGCTGGCCGTCCGTGCTCTCTTCCAGCTGAACATGGAGTTTACGAAACAACAACACATTGTTCCAATGGTTGTGTTACCTTGCATCGAAAGTGCAGCAACATTTTAAGGAAGTAGCCCTGTAGTTATCTAATGTTTGTTTGCTTTTTGAATGGCCTTAAAAGGGCAAAAATGTAGCGCAATGTTCGTCAGTGCAACATTATATTAAAAGGCATCTGGCAGGATTAAATTCAGCCACAATCACAAATATATTCTGATAAATATATATTTTAAACAACTGCATTTTTACAAATGTAATATATAATCGCCAAGCCCATTCAAAATAATTAGGGGACTGACTCTGGAGGATGATGTAGTAGCGAGTCACTTTCATGGCGTATAGGCATACATATACACACAAACACACACACACTGAACCAACATTGTCCTTCTCGCGAGATAAATATAAATGCTAAGGTTTTTCATGCCAGATTGACATCATTTACATTGTCATACTAGCCAGATTAATAAGAATAAATGATATGTTCCTTGGAGAACACAGAATGATCAAGCTATTGAGTAACAGAAGATCAGAGACCATTGACAGCCATTTTACCAGTAGGTATAGTAACTTGTCATCTTTCATGTTCAACAACACACCAATCACATGTGACAACAGGAAACACAGCAGGTCAAAAGCAAGCTTACTGTAAGTCCAGGAAGGTCTTCCATATCGCTAGAAACGGAAAGACAGCATCCCTGGGTGGGCTCAAATCACCAATTTTTAAATTAAGAGTCTAACGCGCCAACAAATTGCACCAAAGAGACTTGTGGTTATACTGACCCTCAGCAGGCCATAGTCTCGTGGAAGCTCACAACAAGTCAGGAAGGGTCAGTTCACATCTCTACGATCTGAAAAATGTCATCCCTGGGTGGTGTCGAAGTACCAAACTTGAGATTGACAGTCAAACAAGCTAACTGTTTGATTGCACTTGAGAGGCTTGTGTTGGCATTGACCCTCAGCAGGCCAAAAGAACTGGGAATTTCATTAGAGGTCCAGGATGTCACATCCACATCAAGGAGCACAACACACTGTCGTCCCTGGGTGGGCTCGAACCACCAACCTTTAGATTAACAGTCTAACGCGCTAACCAATTGCGCCACAGAGACTTATAGTGTTTATGACCCTGACGCTTGATCGCTGGCCGTCCGTGCTCTCTTCCAGCTGAACATGGAGTTTACGAAACAACAACACATTGTTCCAATGGTTGTGTTACCTTGCATCGAAAGTGCAGCAACATTTTTAAGGAAGTAGCCCTGTAGTTATCTAATGTTTGTTTGCTTTTTGAATGGCCTTAAAAGGGCAAAAATGTAGCGCAATGTTCGTCAGTGCAACATTATATTAAAAGGCATCTGGCAGGATTAAATTCAGCCACAATCACAAATATATTCCGATAAATATATATTTTAAACAACTGCATTTTTACAAATGTAATATATAATCGCCAAGCCCATTCAAAATAATTAGGGGACTGACTCTGGAGGATGATGTAGTAGCGAGTCACTTTCATGGCGTATAGGCATACATATACACACAAACACACACACACTGAACCAACATTGTCCTTCTCGCGAGATAAATATAAATGCTAAGGTTTTTCATGCCAGATTGACATCATTTACATTGTCATACTAGCCAGATTAATAAGAATAAATGATATGTTCCTTGGAGAACACAGAATGATCAAGCTATTGAGTAACAGAAGATCAGAGACCATTGACAGCCATTTTACCAGTAGGTATAGTAACTTGTCATCTTTCATGTTCAACAACACACCAATCACATGTGACAACAGGAAACACAGCAGGTCAAAAGCAAGCTTACTGTAAGTCCAGGAAGGTCTTCCATATCGCTAGAAACGGAAAGACAGCATCCCTGGGTGGGCTCAAATCACCAATTTTTAAATTAAGAGTCTAACGCGCCAACAAATTGCACCAAAGAGACTTGTGGTTATACTGACCCTCAGCAGGCCATAGTCTCGTGGAAGCTCACAACAAGTCAGGAAGGGTCAGTTCACATCTCTACGATCTGAAAAATGTCATCCCTGGGTGGTGTCGAAGTACCAAACTTGAGATTGACAGTCAAACAAGCTAACTGTTTGATTGCACTTGAGAGGCTTGTGTTGGCATTGACCCTCAGCAGGCCAAAAGAACTGGGAATTTCATTAGAGGTCCAGGATGTCACATCCACATCAAGGAGCACAACACACTGTCGTCCCTGGGTGGGCTCGAACCACCAACCTTTAGATTAACAGTCTAACGCGCTAACCAATTGCGCCACAGAGACTTATAGTGTTTATGACCCTGACGCTTGATCGCTGGCCGTCCGTGCTCTCTTCCAGCTGAACATGGAGTTTACGAAACAACAACACATTGTTCCAATGGTTGTGTTACCTTGCATCGAAAGTGCAGCAACATTTTTAAGGAAGTAGCCCTGTAGTTATCTAATGTTTGTTTGCTTTTTGAATGGCCTTAAAAGGGCAAAAATGTAGCGCAATGTTCGTCAGTGCAACATTATATTAAAAGGCATCTGGCAGGATTAAATTCAGCCACAATCACAAATATATTCTGATAAATATATATTTTAAACAACTGCATTTTTACAAATGTAATATATAATCGCCAAGCCCATTCAAAATAATTAGGGGACTGACTCTGGAGGATGATGTAGTAGCGAGTCACTTTCATGGCGTATAGGCATACATATACACACAAACACACACACACTGAACCAACATTGTCCTTCTCGCGAGATAAATATAAATGCTAAGGTTTTTCATGCCAGATTGACATCATTTACATTGTCATACTAGCCAGATTAATAAGAATAAATGATATGTTCCTTGGAGAACACAGAATGATCAAGCTATTGAGTAACAGAAGATCAGAGACCATTGACAGCCATTTTACCAGTAGGTATAGTAACTTGTCATCTTTCATGTTCAACAACACACCAATCACATGTGACAACAGGAAACACAGCAGGTCAAAAGCAAGCTTACTGTAAGTCCAGGAAGGTCTTCCATATCGCTAGAAACGGAAAGACAGCATCCCTGGGTGGGCTCAAATCACCAATTTTTAAATTAAGAGTCTAACGCGCCAACAAATTGCACCAAAGAGACTTGTGGTTATACTGACCCTCAGCAGGCCATAGTCTCGTGGAAGCTCACAACAAGTCAGGAAGGGTCAGTTCACATCTCTACGATCTGAAAAATGTCATCCCTGGGTGGTGTCGAAGTACCAAACTTGAGATTGACAGTCAAACAAGCTAACTGTTTGATTGCACTTGAGAGGCTTGTGTTGGCATTGACCCTCAGCAGGCCAAAAGAACTGGGAATTTCATTAGAGGTCCAGGATGTCACATCCACATCAAGGAGCACAACACACTGTCGTCCCTGGGTGGGCTCGAACCACCAACCTTTAGATTAACAGTCTAACGCGCTAACCAATTGCGCCACAGAGACTTATAGTGTTTATGACCCTGACGCTTGATCGCTGGCCGTCCGTGCTCTCTTCCAGCTGAACATGGAGTTTACGAAACAACAACACATTGTTCCAATGGTTGTGTTACCTTGCATCGAAAGTGCAGCAACATTTTTAAGGAAGTAGCCCTGTAGTTATCTAATGTTTGTTTGCTTTTTGAATGGCCTTAAAAGGGCAAAAATGTAGCGCAATGTTCGTCAGTGCAACATTATATTAAAAGGCATCTGGCAGGATTAAATTCAGCCACAATCACAAATATATTCTGATAAATATATATTTTAAACAACTGCATTTTTACAAATGTAATATATAATCGCCAAGCCCATTCAAAATAATTAGGGGACTGACTCTGGAGGATGATGTAGTAGCGAGTCACTTTCATGGCGTATAGGCATACATATACACACAAACACACACACACTGAACCAACATTGTCCTTCTCGCGAGATAAATATAAATGCTAAGGTTTTTCATGCCAGATTGACATCATTTACATTGTCATACTAGCCAGATTAATAAGAATAAATGATATGTTCCTTGGAGAACACAGAATGATCAAGCTATTGAGTAACAGAAGATCAGAGACCATTGACAGCCATTTTACCAGTAGGTATAGTAACTTGTCATCTTTCATGTTCAACAACACACCAATCACATGTGACAACAGGAAACACAGCAGGTCAAAAGCAAGCTTACTGTAAGTCCAGGAAGGTCTTCCATATCGCTAGAAACGGAAAGACAGCATCCCTGGGTGGGCTCAAATCACCAATTTTTAAATTAAGAGTCTAACGCGCCAACAAATTGCACCAAAGAGACTTGTGGTTATACTGACCCTCAGCAGGCCATAGTCTCGTGGAAGCTCACAACAAGTCAGGAAGGGTCAGTTCACATCTCTACGATCTGAAAAATGTCATCCCTGGGTGGTGTCGAAGTACCAAACTTGAGATTGACAGTCAAACAAGCTAACTGTTTGATTGCACTTGAGAGGCTTGTGTTGGCATTGACCCTCAGCAGGCCAAAAGAACTGGGAATTTCATTAGAGGTCCAGGATGTCACATCCACATCAAGGAGCACAACACACTGT
Source organism: Oncorhynchus kisutch (assembly GCF_002021735.2). NCBI lineage: Eukaryota > Metazoa > Chordata > Actinopteri > Salmoniformes > Salmonidae > Oncorhynchus > Oncorhynchus kisutch. Next base: position 37,061 of record NW_022263621.1, read on the forward strand.
CGTCCCTGGGTGGGCTCGAACCACCAACCTTTAGATTAACAGTCTAACGCGCTAACCAATTGCGCCACAGAGACTTATAGTGTTTATGACCCTGACGCTTGATCGCTGGCCGTCCGTGCTCTCTTCCAGCTGAACATGGAGTTTACGAAACAACAACACATTGTTCCAATGGTTGTGTTACCTTGCATCGAAAGTGCAGCAACATTTTTAAGGAAGTAGCCCTGTAGTTATCTAATGTTTGTTTGCTTTTTGAATGGCCTTAAAAGGGCAAAAATGTAGCGCAATGTTCGTCAGTGCAACATTATATTAAAAGGCATCTGGCAGGATTAAATTCAGCCACAATCACAAATATATTCTGATAAATATATATTTTAAACAACTGCATTTTTACAAATGTAATATATAATCGCCAAGCCCATTCAAAATAATTAGGGGACTGACTCTGGAGGATGATGTAGTAGCGAGTCACTTTCATGGCGTATAGGCATACATATACACACAAACACACACACACTGAACCAACATTGTCCTTCTCGCGAGATAAATATAAATGCTAAGGTTTTTCATGCCAGATTGACATCATTTACATTGTCATACTAGCCAGATTAATAAGAATAAATGATATGTTCCTTGGAGAACACAGAATGATCAAGCTATTGAGTAACAGAAGATCAGAGACCATTGACAGCCATTTTACCAGTAGGTATAGTAACTTGTCATCTTTCATGTTCAACAACACACCAATCACATGTGACAACAGGAAACACAGCAGGTCAAAAGCAAGCTTACTGTAAGTCCAGGAAGGTCTTCCATATCGCTAGAAACGGAAAGACAGCATCCCTGGGTGGGCTCAAATCACCAATTTTTAAATTAAGAGTCTAACGCGCCAACAAATTGCACCAAAGAGACTTGTGGTTATACTGACCCTCAGCAGGCCATAGTCTCGTGGAAGCTCACAACAAGTCAGGAAGGGTCAGTTCACATCTCTACGATCTGAAAAATGTCATCCCTGGGTGGTGTCGAAGTACCAAACTTGAGATTGACAGTCAAACAAGCTAACTGTTTGATTGCACTTGAGAGGCTTGTGTTGGCATTGACCCTCAGCAGGCCAAAAGAACTGGGAATTTCATTAGAGGTCCAGGATGTCACATCCACATCAAGGAGCACAACACACTGTCGTCCCTGGGTGGGCTCGAACCACCAACCTTTAGATTAACAGTCTAACGCGCTAACCAATTGCGCCACAGAGACTTATAGTGTTTATGACCCTGACGCTTGATCGCTGGCCGTCCGTGCTCTCTTCCAGCTGAACATGGAGTTTACGAAACAACAACACATTGTTCCAATGGTTGTGTTACCTTGCATCGAAAGTGCAGCAACATTTTTAAGGAAGTAGCCCTGTAGTTATCTAATGTTTGTTTGCTTTTTGAATGGCCTTAAAAGGGCAAAAATGTAGCGCAATGTTCGTCAGTGCAACATTATATTAAAAGGCATCTGGCAGGATTAAATTCAGCCACAATCACAAATATATTCCGATAAATATATATTTTAAACAACTGCATTTTTACAAATGTAATATATAATCGCCAAGCCCATTCAAAATAATTAGGGGACTGACTCTGGAGGATGATGTAGTAGCGAGTCACTTTCATGGCGTATAGGCATACATATACACACAAACACACACACACTGAACCAACATTGTCCTTCTCGCGAGATAAATATAAATGCTAAGGTTTTTCATGCCAGATTGACATCATTTACATTGTCATACTAGCCAGATTAATAAGAATAAATGATATGTTCCTTGGAGAACACAGAATGATCAAGCTATTGAGTAACAGAAGATCAGAGACCATTGACAGCCATTTTACCAGTAGGTATAGTAACTTGTCATCTTTCATGTTCAACAACACACCAATCACATGTGACAACAGGAAACACAGCAGGTCAAAAGCAAGCTTACTGTAAGTCCAGGAAGGTCTTCCATATCGCTAGAAACGGAAAGACAGCATCCCTGGGTGGGCTCAAATCACCAATTTTTAAATTAAGAGTCTAACGCGCCAACAAATTGCACCAAAGAGACTTGTGGTTATACTGACCCTCAGCAGGCCATAGTCTCGTGGAAGCTCACAACAAGTCAGGAAGGGTCAGTTCACATCTCTACGATCTGAAAAATGTCATCCCTGGGTGGTGTCGAAGTACCAAACTTGAGATTGACAGTCAAACAAGCTAACTGTTTGATTGCACTTGAGAGGCTTGTGTTGGCATTGACCCTCAGCAGGCCAAAAGAACTGGGAATTTCATTAGAGGTCCAGGATGTCACATCCACATCATGGAGCACAACACACTGTCGTCCCTGGGTGGGCTCGAACCACCAACCTTTAGATTAACAGTCTAACGCGCTAACCAATTGCGCCACAGAGACTTATAGTGTTTATGACCCTGACGCTTGATCGCTGGCCGTCCGTGCTCTCTTCCAGCTGAACATGGAGTTTACGAAACAACAACACATTGTTCCAATGGTTGTGTTACCTTGCATCGAAAGTGCAGCAACATTTTTAAGGAAGTAGCCCTGTAGTTATCTAATGTTTGTTTGCTTTTTGAATGGCCTTAAAAGGGCAAAAATGTAGCGCAATGTTCGTCAGTGCAACATTATATTAAAAGGCATCTGGCAGGATTAAATTCAGCCACAATCACAAATATATTCTGATAAATATATATTTTAAACAACTGCATTTTTACAAATGTAATATATAATCGCCAAGCCCATTCAAAATAATTAGGGGACTGACTCTGGAGGATGATGTAGTAGCGAGTCACTTTCATGGCGTATAGGCATACATATACACACAAACACACACACACTGAACCAACATTGTCCTTCTCGCGAGATAAATATAAATGCTAAGGTTTTTCATGCCAGATTGACATCATTTACATTGTCATACTAGCCAGATTAATAAGAATAAATGATATGTTCCTTGGAGAACACAGAATGATCAAGCTATTGAGTAACAGAAGATCAGAGACCATTGACAGCCATTTTACCAGTAGGTATAGTAACTTGTCATCTTTCATGTTCAACAACACACCAATCACATGTGACAACAGGAAACACAGCAGGTCAAAAGCAAGCTTACTGTAAGTCCAGGAAGGTCTTCCATATCGCTAGAAACGGAAAGACAGCATCCCTGGGTGGGCTCAAATCACCAATTTTTAAATTAAGAGTCTAACGCGCCAACAAATTGCACCAAAGAGACTTGTGGTTATACTGACCCTCAGCAGGCCATAGTCTCGTGGAAGCTCACAACAAGTCAGGAAGGGTCAGTTCACATCTCTACGATCTGAAAAATGTCATCCCTGGGTGGTGTCGAAGTACCAAACTTGAGATTGACAGTCAAACAAGCTAACTGTTTGATTGCACTTGAGAGGCTTGTGTTGGCATTGACCCTCAGCAGGCCAAAAGAACTGGGAATTTCATTAGAGGTCCAGGATGTCACATCCACATCATGGAGCACAACACACTGTCGTCCCTGGGTGGGCTCGAACCACCAACCTTTAGATTAACAGTCTAACGCGCTAACCAATTGCGCCACAGAGACTTATAGTGTTTATGACCCTGACGCTTGATCGCTGGCCGTCCGTGCTCTCTTCCAGCTGAACATGGAGTTTACGAAACAACAACACATTGTTCCAATGGTTGTGTTACCTTGCATCGAAAGTGCAGCAACATTTTTAAGGAAGTAGCCCTGTAGTTATCTAATGTTTGTTTGCTTTTTGAATGGCCTTAAAAGGGCAAAAATGTAGCGCAATGTTCGTCAGTGCAACATTATATTAAAAGGCATCTGGCAGGATTAAATTCAGCCACAATCACAAATATATTCTGATAAATATATATTTTAAACAACTGCATTTTTACAAATGTAATATATAATCGCCAAGCCCATTCAAAATAATTAGGGGACTGACTCTGGAGGATGATGTAGTAGCGAGTCACTTTCATGGCGTATAGGCATACATATACACACAAACACACACACACTGAACCAACATTGTCCTTCTCGCGAGATAAATATAAATGCTAAGGTTTTTCATGCCAGATTGACATCATTTACATTGTCATACTAGCCAGATTAATAAGAATAAATGATATGTTCCTTGGAGAACACAGAATGATCAAGCTATTGAGTAACAGAAGATCAGAGACCATTGACAGCCATTTTACCAGTAGGTATAGTAACTTGTCATCTTTCATGTTCAACAACACACCAATCACATGTGACAACAGGAAACACAGCAGGTCAAAAGCAAGCTTACTGTAAGTCCAGGAAGGTCTTCCATATCGCTAGAAACGGAAAGACAGCATCCCTGGGTGGGCTCAAATCACCAATTTTTAAATTAAGAGTCTAACGCGCCAACAAATTGCACCAAAGAGACTTGTGGTTATACTGACCCTCAGCAGGCCATAGTCTCGTGGAAGCTCACAACAAGTCAGGAAGGGTCAGTTCACATCTCTACGATCTGAAAAATGTCATCCCTGGGTGGTGTCGAAGTACCAAACTTGAGATTGACAGTCAAACAAGCTAACTGTTTGATTGCACTTGAGAGGCTTGTGTTGGCATTGACCCTCAGCAGGCCAAAAGAACTGGGAATTTCATTAGAGGTCCAGGATGTCACATCCACATCATGGAGCACAACACACTGTCGTCCCTGGGTGGGCTCGAACCACCAACCTTTAGATTAACAGTCTAACGCGCTAACCAATTGCGCCACAGAGACTTATAGTGTTTATGACCCTGACGCTTGATCGCTGGCCGTCCGTGCTCTCTTCCAACTGAACATGGAGTTTACGAAACAACAACACATTGTTCCAATGGTTGTGTTACCTTGCATCGAAAGTGCAGCAACATTTTCAAGGAAGTAGCTCTGTAGTTATCTAATGTTTGTTTGCTTTTTGAATGGCCTTAAAAGGGCAAAAATGTAGCGCAATGTTCGTCAGTGCAACATTATATTAAAAGGCATCTGGCAGGATTAAATTCAGCCACAATCACAAATATATTCTGATAAATATATATTTTAAACAACTGCATTTTTACAAATGTAATATATAATCGCCAAGCCCATTCAAAATAATTAGGGGACTGACTCCGGAGGATGATGTAGTAGCGAGTCACTTTCATGGCGTATAGGCATACATATACACACAAACACACACACACTGAACCAACATTGTCCTTCTCGCGAGATAAATATAAATGCTAAGGTTTTTCATGCCAGATTGACATCATTTACATTGTCATACTAGCCAGATTAATAAGAATAAATGATATGTTCCTTGGAGAACACAGAATGATCAAGCTATTGAGTAACAGAAGATCAGAGACCATTGACAGCCATTTTACCAGTAGGTATAGTAACTTGTCATCTTTCATGTTCAACAACACACCAATCACATGTGACAACAGGAAACACAGCAGGTCAAAAGCAAGCTTACTGTAAGTCCAGGAAGGTCTTCCATATCGCTAGAAACGGAAAGACAGCATCCCTGGGTGGGCTCAAATCACCAATTTTTTAATTAAAGTCTAACGCGCCAACAAATTGCACCAAAGAGACTTGTGGTTATACTGACCCTCAGCTGGCCATAGTCTCGTGGAAGCTCACAACAAGTCAGGAAGGGTCAGTTCACATCTCTACGATCTGAAAAATGTCATCCCTGGGTGGTGTCGAAGCACCAAACTTGAGATTGACAGTCAAACAAGCTAACTGTTTGATTGCACTTGAGAGGCTTGTGTTGGCATTGACCCTCAGCAGGCCAAAAGAACTGGGAATTTCATTAGAGGTCCAGGATGTCACATCCACATCATGGAGCACAACACACTGTCGTCCCTGGGTGGGCTCGAACCACCAACCTTTAGATTAACAGTCTAACGCGCTAACCAATTGCGCCACAGAGACTTATGGTGTGTATGACCCTGACGCTTGATCACTGGCCGTCCGTGCTCTCTTCCAACTGAACATGGAGTTTACGAAACAACAACACATTGTTCCAATGGTTGTGTTACCTTGCATCGAAAGTGCAGCAACATTTTCAAGGAAGTAGCTCTGTAGTTATCTAATGTTTGTTTGCTTTTTGAATGGCCTTAAAAGGGCAAAAATGTAGCGCAATGTTCGTCAGTGCAACATTATATTAAAAGGCATCTGGCAGGATTAAATTCAGCCACAATCACAAATATATTCCGATAAATATATATTTTAAACAACTGCATTTTTACAAATGTAATATATAATCGCCAAGCCCATTCAAAATAATTAGGGGACTGACTCTGGAGGATGATGTAGTAGCGAGTCACTTTCATGGCGTATAGGCATACATATACACACAAACACACACACACTGAACCAACATTGTCCTTCTCGCGAGATAAATATAAATGCTAAGGTTTTTCATGCCAGATTGACATCATTTACATTGTCATACTAGCCAGATTAATAAGAATAAATGATATGTTCCTTGGAGAACACAGAATGATCAAGCTATTGAGTAACAGAAGATCAGAGACCATTGACAGCCATTTTACCAGTAGGTATAGTAACTTGTCATCTTTCATGTTCAACAACACACCAATCACATGTGACAACAGGAAACACAGCAGGTCAAAAGCAAGCTTACTGTAAGTCCAGGAAGGTCTTCCATATCGCTAGAAACGGAAAGACAGCATCCCTGGGTGGGCTCAAATCACCAATTTTTAAATTAAGAGTCTAACGCGCCAACAAATTGCACCAAAGAGACTTGTGGTTATACTGACCCTCAGCAGGCCATAGTCTCGTGGAAGCTCACAACAAGTCAGGAAGGGTCAGTTCACATCTCTACGATCTGAAAAATGTCATCCCTGGGTGGTGTCGAAGTACCAAACTTGAGATTGACAGTCAAACAAGCTAACTGTTTGATTGCACTTGAGAGGCTTGTGTTGGCATTGACCCTCAGCAGGCCAAAAGAACTGGGAATTTCATTAGAGGTCCAGGATGTCACATCCACATCATGGAGCACAACACACTGTCGTCCCTGGGTGGGCTCGAACCACCAACCTTTAGATTAACAGTCTAACGCGCTAACCAATTGCGCCACAGAGACTTATAGTGTTTATGACCCTGACGCTTGATCGCTGGCCGTCCGTGCTCTCTTCCAGCTGAACATGGAGTTTACGAAACAACAACACATTGTTCCAATGGTTGTGTTACCTTGCATCGAAAGTGCAGCAACATTTTTAAGGAAGTAGCCCTGTAGTTATCTAATGTTTGTTTGCTTTTTGAATGGCCTTAAAAGGGCAAAAATGTAGCGCAATGTTCGTCAGTGCAACATTATATTAAAAGGCATCTGGCAGGATTAAATTCAGCCACAATCACAAATATATTCTGATAAATATATATTTTAAACAACTGCATTTTTACAAATGTAATATATAATCGCCAAGCCCATTCAAAATAATTAGGGGACTGACTCCGGAGGATGATGTAGTAGCGAGTCACTTTCATGGCGTATAGGCATACATATACACACAAACACACACACACTGAACCAACATTGTCCTTCTCGCGAGATAAATATAAATGCTAAGGTTTTTCATGCCAGATTGACATCATTTACATTGTCATACTAGCCAGATTAATAAGAATAAATGATATGTTCCTTGGAGAACACAGAATGATCAAGCTATTGAGTAACAGAAGATCAGAGACCATTGACAGCCATTTTACCAGTAGGTATAGTAACTTGTCATCTTTCATGTTCAACAACACACCAATCACATGTGACAACAGGAAACACAGCAGGTCAAAAGCAAGCTTACTGTAAGTCCAGGAAGGTCTTCCATATCGCTAGAAACGGAAAGACAGCATCCCTGGGTGGGCTCAAATCACCAATTTTTAATTAAGAGTCTAACGCGCCAACAAATTGCACCAAAGAGACTTGTGGTTATACTGACCCTCAGCTGGCCATAGTCTCGTGGAAGCTCACAACAAGTCAGGAAGGGTCAGTTCACATCTCTACGATCTGAAAAATGTCATCCCTGGGTGGTGTCGAAGCACCAAACTTGAGATTGACAGTCAAACAAGCTAACTGTTTGATTGCACTTGAGAGGCTTGTGTTGGCATTGACCCTCAGCAGGCCAAAAGAACTGGGAATTTCATTAGAGGTCCAGGATGTCACATCCACATCATGGAGCACAACACACTGTCGTCCCTGGGTGGGCTCGAACCACCAACCTTTAGATTAACAGTCTAACGCGCTAACCAATTGCGCCACAGAGACTTATGGTGTGTATGACCCTGACGCTTGATCACTGGCCGTCCGTGCTCTCTTCCAACTGAACATGGAGTTTACGAAACAACAACACATTGTTCCAATGGTTGTGTTACCTTGCATCGAAAGTGCAGCAACATTTTCAAGGAAGTAGCTCTGTAGTTATCTAATGTTTGTTTGCTTTTTGAATGGCCTTAAAAGGGCAAAAATGTAGCGCAATGTTCGTCAGTGCAACATTATATTAAAAGGCATCTGGCAGGATTAAATTCAGCCACAATCACAAATATATTCCGATAAATATATATTTTAAACAACTGCATTTTTACAAATGTAATATATAATCGCCAAGCCCATTCAAAATAATTAGGGGACTGACTCTGGAGGATGATGTAGTAGCGAGTCACTTTCATGGCGTATAGGCATACATATACACACAAACACACACACACTGAACCAACATTGTCCTTCTCGCGAGATAAATATAAATGCTAAGGTTTTTCATGCCAGATTGACATCATTTACATTGTCATACTAGCCAGATTAATAAGAATAAATGATATGTTCCTTGGAGAACACAGAATGATCAAGCTATTGAGTAACAGAAGATCAGAGACCATTGACAGCCATTTTACCAGTAGGTATAGTAACTTGTCATCTTTCATGTTCAACAACACACCAATCACATGTGACAACAGGAAACACAGCAGGTCAAAAGCAAGCTTACTGTAAGTCCAGGAAGGTCTTCCATATCGCTAGAAACGGAAAGACAGCATCCCTGGGTGGGCTCAAATCACCAATTTTTAAATTAAGAGTCTAACGCGCCAACAAATTGCACCAAAGAGACTTGTGGTTATACTGACCCTCAGCTGGCCATAGTCTCGTGGAAGCTCACAACAAGTCAGGAAGGGTCAGTTCACATCTCTACGATCTGAAAAATGTCATCCCTGGGTGGTGTCGAAGCACCAAACTTGAGATTGACAGTCAAACAAGCTAACTGTTTGATTGCACTTGAGAGGCTTGTGTTGGCATTGACCCTCAGCAGGCCAAAAGAACTGGGAATTTCATTAGAGGTCCAGGATGTCACATCCACATCATGGAGCACAACACACTGTCGTCCCTGGGTGGGCTCGAACCACCAACCTTTAGATTAACAGTCTAACGCGCTAACCAATTGCGCCACAGAGACTTATGGTGTGTATGACCCTGACGCTTGATCACTGGCCGTCCGTGCTCTCTTCCAACTGAACATGGAGTTTACGAAACAACAACACATTGTTCCAATGGTTGTGTTACCTTGCATCGAAAGTGCAGCAACATTTTCAAGGAAGTAGCTCTGTAGTTATCTAATGTTTGTTTGCTTTTTGAATGGCCTTAAAAGGGCAAAAATGTAGCGCAATGTTCGTCAGTGCAACATTATATTAAAAGGCATCTGGCAGGATTAAATTCAGCCACAATCACAAATATATTCTGATAAATATATATTTTAAACAACTGCATTTTTACAAATGTAATATATAATCGCCAAGCCCATTCAAAATAATTAGGGGACTGACTCCGGAGGATGATGTAGTAGCGAGTCACTTTCATGGCGTATAGGCATACATATACACACAAACACACACACACTGAACCAACATTGTCCTTCTCGCGAGATAAATATAAATGCTAAGGTTTTTCATGCCAGATTGACATCATTTACATTGTCATACTAGCCAGATTAATAAGAATAAATGATATGTTCCTTGGAGAACACAGAATGATCAAGCTATTGAGTAACAGAAGATCAGAGACCATTGACAGCCATTTTACCAGTAGGTATAGTAACTTGTCATCTTTCATGTTCAACAACACACCAATCACATGTGACAACAGGAAACACAGCAGGTCAAAAGCAAGCTTACTGTAAGTCCAGGAAGGTCTTCCATATCGCTAGAAACGGAAAGACAGCATCCCTGGGTGGGCTCAAATCACCAATTTTTAATTAAGAGTCTAACGCGCCAACAAATTGCACCAAAGAGACTTGTGGTTATACTGACCCTCAGCAGGCCATAGTCTCGTGGAAGCTCACAACAAGTCAGGAAGGGTCAGTTCACATCTCTACGATCTGAAAAATGTCATCCCTGGGTGGTGTCGAAGCTACCAAACTTGAGATTGACAGTCAAACAAGCTAACTGTTTGATTGCACTTGAGAGGCTTGTGTTGGCATTGACCCTCAGCAGGCCAAAAGAACTGGGAATTTCATTAGAGGTCCAGGATGTCACATCCACATCATGGAGCACAACACACTGTCGTCCCTGGGTGGGCTCGAACCACCAACCTTTAGATTAACAGTCTAACGCGCTAACCAATTGCGCCACAGAGACTTATGGTGTGAATATGACCCTGACGCTTGATCGCTGGCCGTCCGTGCTCTCTTCCAACTGAACATGGAGTTTACGAAACAACAACACATTGTTCCAATGGTTGTGTTACCTTGCATCGAAAGTGCAGCAAATTTTCAAGGGAAGTAGCTCTGTAGTTATCTAATGTTTGTTTGCTTTTTCAATGGCCTTAAAGGGCAAAAATGTAGCGCAATGTTCGTCAGTGCAACATTATATTAAAAGGCATCTGGCAGGATTAAATTCAGCCACAATCACAAATATATTCTGATAAATATATATTTTAAACAACTGCATTTTTACAAATGTAATATATAATCGCCAAGCCCATTCAAAATAATTAGGGGACTGACTCCTGGAGGATGAGTGTAGTAGCGAGTCACTTTCATGGCGTATAGGCATACATATACACACAAACACACACACACTGAACCAACATTGTCCTTCTCGCGAGATAAATATAAATGCTAAGGTTTTTCATGCCAGATTGACAAATTTTACATTGTCATACTAGCCAGATTAATAAGAATAAATGATATGTTCCTTGGAGAACACAGAATGATCAAGCTATTGAGTAACAGAAGATCAGAGCACCATTGACAGCCATTTTACCC
>NW_022263622.1:0-48378 GCF_002021735.2 Oncorhynchus kisutch
GTAGATGACTAGTCTCCCTTGTGGCTCTAATCTGAGAGTGGTATGTGCTTGTCTCCCTTATGGCTCTAATCTGACAGTCGTATGGGGTGTAGATGTCGAATCTCCCTTTTGGCTCTAATCTGATAGTGGTAATGGCGTGCGTGGTAGATGTCTAGTCTCCCTTATGGCTCTAATCTGATAGTGGTAGTGGGTGGTAGATGACTAGTCCTCCCTTGTGGCTCTAATCTGAGAGTGGTATGTGCATTCCTCCCTTATTGCTCTAATCTGATAGTGGTAGTGGGTGGTAGATGTCCCTAGTCTACGCTTTATGGCTCTAATCTGATAGTGGTATTGTGGTGGTAGATGTCTAGGCTCGCTTATGGCTCTAATCTGAGAGTGGTATGGTGCATTGTCTCCCTTATGGCTCTAATCTGATAGTGGTAATGGCTGGTAATATGTCTAGTCTACTTTATGCTCTATCTGATAGTGGTAGTGGGGTGGTAGATGTCTAGTCTCCCTTATGGCTCTATCTGATAGTGGTATATGCCTAGTCTGCTTATGGGTCTGATATGATATGGGTATGTGTGTGGTAGATGTCTAGTCCTCCCTTTTTGGCTCTAATCTGAGAGTGGATGTGCATTGTCTCCCTTATGCTCTAATCTGATATGGTAATGGGTGGTAGATGTCGAATCTCCTTTTGGCTCTAATCTGATAGTGGTAATGGCGTGGTAGATTTCTCTTCTCCCTTATGGCTCTAATCTGATAGTGGTAGTGGGGTGGTAGATGACTAGTCTCCCTTGTGCCTAATCTGAGAGTGGTATGTGCATTGTCTCCCTTTTGGCTCTAATCTGATAGTGGTAATGGGTGTAGAGTCTAGTCTCCCTTATGCTCTATCTGAGAGTGGGAATGGTTGGTAGATGCCTAGTCTGCTTTATGGGTCTGATATGATAGGGGGAATGGGTGGGTAGATGTCTAGTCTCCCTTTTTGGCTCTAATCTGATAGTGGCAGGGGGGTGGTAGATGCTAGTCTCCCTTTTGGCTCTAATCTCATGATAGTGTAGGGGGTGGTAATGACTCCTCCCTTATGGCTCTAATCTGATTGTGGTATGGGTGGTAGATGTCTAGCTCCCTTTTTGGCTCTAATCTGATAGTGGGTGGGGGTAGGTAGATGCTATCTCCCTTATGGCTCTAATCGATAGTGGTATATCCTATCTGCTTAATGGCTCTAAATCTGATAGTGGGATGGGGGTGGTAGATGACTTGTCTCCTTATGCTCTCAATCTGACAGTCTAATGGGGGGGTAGATGTCTAGCTCCCTTATGGCTCTAATCTGATAGGGGTATGGGGTGGGTAGATGACTAGTCTCCCTTGTGGCTCTAAGCTGAGAGTGGTATGTGGCATTGTCTCCCTTATGGCTCTAATGAATAGTGGTAATGGGTGGTAGATGTCGAATCTCCCTTTTGGCTCTAATCTGATAGTGGTAATGGCGTGGTAGATGTCTAGTCTCCCTTATGGCTCTAATCTGATAGTGGTAGTGGGGTGGTAGATGACTAGTCTCCCTTGTGGCTCTAATCTGAGAGTGTATGTGCATTGTCTCCCTTTTTGCTCTATCTGATAGTGGTAATGGGTGGTAGATGTCTAGTCTCCCTTATGGCTCTAATCTGAAGTGGTAATGGTGGTAGATGCCTAGTCTGCTTTAATGTTCTGATATGATAGTGGTAATGGGGGGTAGATGTCTAGTCTCCCTTTTGGGCTCTAATCTGATAGTGTGCAGTGGGGTGGTAGATGTCTAGTCTCCCTTTTTGGCTCTAATCAGATAGTGGTAGTGGGGTGTAGATGTCTAGTCCTCCCTTATGGCTCTAATCTGATAGTGGTATTGGTGTAGATGTCTAGTCCCCTCCCTTATGGCCTCTAATCTGATAGTGGTATATACCTAGTCTGCTTTATGGCTCTATCTGATAGTGGTATTGGGGTGGTAGATGACTAGTCTCCCTTATGGCTCTAATCGACAGTTGTAATGGGGTGGTAGATGTCTCCCTTATGGCTCTAATCTGATAGTGGTAGTGGGGTGGTAGATGACTAGTCTCCCTTGTGGCTCTAATCTGAGAGTGGGTATGTGCATTGTCTCCCTTATGGCTCTAATCTGATAGTGGTATTGGTGGAAGATGTCTAGTCTACTTTATTGCTCTAATCTGATAGTGGTAGTGGGGGTAGATGTCTAGTCTCCCTTATGGCTCTAATCTGATAGTGGTATATACCTAGTCTGCTTTATGCTCTAATCTGATAGTGGTATTGGGGTGGTAGATGGACTAGTCTCCCTTAGGCTCTAATCTGACAGTCGTAATGGGGTGGTAGATGTCTAGTTCCCTTATGGCTCTAATCTGATAGTGGTAGTGGGGTGGTAGATGTCTAGTCCCTTGTGGCTCTAATCTGAGAGTGGTATGTGCATTGTCTCCCTTTTGGCTCTAATCTGATAGTGGTAATGGGTGGTAGATGTCTAGTCTCCCTTATGGCTCTAATCTGAGAGTGGTAATGGGTGGTAGATGCCTAGTCTGCTTTATGGGTCTGATATGATAGTGGTAATGGGGTGGTATGTCTAGTTCTCCCTTTTTGGCTCTAATCTGATAGTGGCAGTGGGGTGGTAGATGTCTAGTCTCCCTTTTTGGCTCTAATCTGAGAGTGGTATGTGCATTGTCTCCCTTTTGGCTCTAATCTGATAGTGGTAATGGGTGGTAGATGTCTAGTCTCCCTTATGGCTCTAATCTGAGAGTGGTAGTGGGTGGTAGATGCCTAGTCTGCTTTATGGGTCTGATATGATAGTGGTAATGGGGTGGTAGATGTCTAGTCTCCCTTTTTGGCTCAATATCTGATAGTGGCTCTAATCTGATAGTGGTCTGATAGTGGTAATGGGTGGTATGGGTGGTAATGGGTGGTAGATGTCTAGTCCTCCCTTATGGCTCTTATGTCTAGTCTCCCTTTTTGGCTCTAAATCTGATAGTGGGTAGTGGGGTGGTAGATGACTAGTCTCCTTATGGCTCTAATCTGATTGTGGTAGTGGGGTGGGTAGATGTCTAGGCTCCCTTTTTGGCTCTAATCTGATAGTGGTAGTGGGGTGGTAGATGTCTAGTCTCCCTTATGGCTCTAATCTGATAGTCGTAATGGGGTGGTAGATGTCTAGTCTCCCTTATGGCTCTAATCTGATAGTGGTAGTGGGGTTGTAGATGACTAGTCTCCCTTGTGGCTCTAATCTGAGAGTGGTATGTGCATTGTCTCCCTTATGGCTCTAATCTGATAGTGGTAATGGGTGGTAGATGTCTAGTCTACTTTATGGCTCTAATCTGATAGTGGTAGTGGGGTGGTAGATGTCTAGTCTCCCTTATGGCTCTAATCTGATAGTGGTATATACCTAGTCTGCTTTATGGCTCTAATCTGATAGTGGTATTGGGGTGGTAGATGTCTAGTCTCCCTTATGGCTCTAATCTGATAGTGGTATATGCCTAGTCTGCTTTATGGGTCTGATATGATAGTGGTAATGGGGTGGTAGATGTCTAGTCTCCCTTTTAGGCTCTAATCTGATATTGGCAGTGGGGGTGGTAGATGTCTAGTCTCCCTTTTTGGCTCTAATCTGATAGTGGTATTGGGGTGGTAGATGTCTAGTCTCCCTTATGGCTCTAATCTGATAGTGGTATATACCTAGTCTCCCTTATGGCTCTAATCTGATAGTGGTAGTGGGGTGGTAGATGACTAGTCTCCCTTGTGGCTCTAATCTGAGAGTGGTATGTGCATTGTCTCCCTTATGGCTCTAATCTGATAGTGGTAATGGGTGGTAGATGTCGAATCTCCCTTTTGGCTCTAATCTGATAGTGGTAATGGCGTGGTAGATGTCTACACTCCCTTAGGCTCTAATCTGATAGTGGTAGTGGGGGGGGTAGATGACTAGTCTCCCTTGTGGCTCTAATCTGAGAGTGGTATGTGCATTGTCTCCCTTTTGGCTCTAATCTGATAGTGGTAATGGGTGGTAGATGTCTAGTCCTCCCTTATGGCTCTAATCTGAGAGTGGTAATGGGTGGTAGATGCCTAGTCTGCTTTATTGGGTCTGATATGATAGTGGTAATGGGGTGGTAGATGTCTAGTCTCCCTTTTGGCTCTAATCTGATAGTGGCAGTGGGGTGGTAGATGTCTAGTCTCCCTTTTTGGCTCTAATCTGAGAGTGGTATGTGCATTGTCTCCCTTTTGGCTCTAATCTGATAGTGGTAATCGGTGGTAGATGTCTAGTCTCCCTTATGGCTCTAATCTGAGAGTGTAGTGGGTGGTAGATGCCTAGTCTGCTTTATGGGTCTGATATGATAGTGGATAATGGGGTGGTAGATGTCTAGTCTCCCTTTTTGCTCTAATCTGATAGTGGCAGTGGGGTGGTAGATGTCTAGTCTCCCTTTTTGGCTCTAATCTGATAGTGGTAGTGGGGTGGTAGATGACTAGTCTCCCTTATGGCTCTAATCTGATTGTGGTAGTGGGGTGGTAGATGTCTAGGCTCCCTTTTTGGCTCTAATCTGATAGTGGTAGTGGGGTGGTAGATGTCTAGTCTCCCTTATGGCTCTAATCTGATAGTCGTAATGGGGTGGTAGATGTCTAGTCTCCCTTATGGCTCTAATCTGATAGTGGTAGTGGGGTGGTAGATGACTAGTCTCCCTTGTGGCTCTAATCTGAGAGTGGTATGTGCATTGTCTCCCTTATGGCTCTAATCTGATAGTGGTAATGGGTGGTAGATGTCTAGTCTACTTTATGGCTCTAATCTGATAGTGGTAGTGGGGTGGTAGATGTCTAGTCTCCCTTATGGCTCTAATCTGATAGTGGTATATACCTAGTCTGCTTTATGGCTCTAATCTGATAGTGGTATTGGGGTGGTAGATGACTAGTCTCCCTTATGGCTCTAATCTGACAGTTGTAATGGGGTGGTAGATGTCTAGTCTCCCTTATGGCTCTAATCTGATAGTGGTAGTGGGGTGGTAGATGACTAGTCTCCTTGTGGCTCTAATCTGAGAGTGGTATGTGCATTGTCTCCCTTATGGCTCTAATCTGATAGTGGTAATGGGTGGTAGATGTCTAGTCTACTTTATGGCTCTAATCTGATAGTGGTAGTGGGGTGGTAGATGTCTAGTTTCCCTAATGGCTCTAATCTGATAGTGGTATATGCCTAGTCTGCTTTATGGCTCTAATCTGATAGTGGTAGTGGGTGGTAGATGTCTAGTCTCCCTTATGGCTCTAATCTGATAGTGGTATATGCCTAGTCTGCTTTATGGGTCTGATATGATAGTGGTAATGGGGTGGTAGATGTCTAGTCTCCCTTTTAGGCTCTAATCTGATATTGGCAGTGGGGTGGTAGATGTCTAGTCTCCCTTTTTGGCTCTAACCTGATAGTGGTATTGGGGTGGTAGATGTCTAGTCTCCCTTATGGCTCTAATCTGATAGTGGTATATACCTAGTCTCCCTTATGGCTCTAATCTGATAGTGGTAGTGGGGTGGTAGATGACTAGTCTCCCTTGTGGCTCTAATCTGAGAGTGGTATGTGCATTGTCTCCCTTATGGCTCTAATCTGATAGTGGTAATGGGTGGTAGATGTCGAATCTCCCTTTTGGCTCTAATCTGATAGTGGTAATGGCGTGGTAGATGTCTAGTCTCCCTTATGGCTCTAATCTGATAGTGGTAGTGGGGTGGTAGATGACTAGTCTCCCTTGTGGCTCTAATCTGAGAGTGGTATGTGCATTGTCTCCCTTTTGGCTCTAATCTGATAGTGGTAATGGGTGGTAGATGTCTAGTCTCCCTTATGGCTCTAATCTGAGAGTGGTAATGGGTGGTAGATGCCTAGTCTGCTTTATGGGTCTGATATGATAGTGGTAATGGGGTGGTAGATGTCTAGTCTCCCTTTTTGGCTCTAATCTGATAGTGGCAGTGGGGTGGTAGATGTCTAGTCTCCCTTTTGGCTCTAATCTGATAGTGGCAGTGGGGTGGTAGATGTCTAGTCTCCCTTTTTGGCTCTAATCTGATAGTGGTAGTGGGGGTGGTAGATGACTAGTCTCCCTTATGGCTCTAATCTGATTGTGGTAGTGGGGTGGTAGATGTCTAGGCTCCCTTTTTGGCTCTAATCTGATAGTGGTAGTGGGGTGGTAGATGTCTAGTCTCCCTTATGGCTCTAATCTGATAGTGGTATTGGGGTGGTAGATGTCTAGTCTCCCTTATGGCTCTAATCTGATAGTGGTATATACCTAGTCTGCTTTATGGCTCTAATCTGATAGTGGTATTGGGGTGGTAGATGACTAGTCTCCCTTATGGCTCTAATCTGACAGTCGTAATGGGGTGGTAGATGTCTAGTCTCCCTTATGGCTCTAATCTGATAGTGGTAGTGGGGTGGTAGATGACTAGTCTCCCTTGTGGCTCTAATCTGAGAGTGGTATGTGCATTGTCTCCCTTATGGCTCTAATCTGATAGTGGTAATGGGTGGTAGATGTCTAGTCTACTTTATGGCTCTAATCTGATAGTGGTAGTGGGGTGGTAGATGTCTAGTCTCCCTTATGGCTCTAATCTGATAGTGGTATATACCTAGTCTGCTTTATGGCTCTAATCTGATAGTTGTATTGGGGTGGTAGATGACTAGTCTCCCTTATGGCTCTAATCTGACAGTCGTAATGGGGTGGTAGATGTCTAGTCTCCCTTATGGCTCTAATCTGATAGTGGTAGTGGGGTGGTAGATGACTAGTCTCCCTTGTGGCTCTAATCTGAGAGTGGTATGTGCATTGTCTCCCTTATGGCTCTAATCTGATAGTGGTAATGGGTGGTAGATGTCTAGTCTACTTTATGGCTCTAATCTGATAGTGGTAGTGGGGTGGTAGATGTCTAGTTTCCCTAATGGCTCTAATCTGATAGTGGTATATGCCTAGTCTGCTTTATGGCTCTAATCTGATAGTGGTAGTGGGGTGGTAGATGTCTAGTCTCCCTTATGGCTCTAATCTGATAGTGGTATATGCCTAGTCTGCTTTATGGGTCTGATATGATAGTGGTAATGGGGTGGTAGATGTCTAGTCTCCCTTTTAGGCTCTAATCTGATATTGGCAGTGGGGTGGTAGATGTCTAGTCTCCCTTTTTGGCTCTAATCTGATAGTGGTATTGGGGTGGTAGATGTCTAGTCTCCCTTATGGCTCTAATCTGATAGTGGTATATACCTAGTCTCCCTTATGGCTCTAATCTGATAGTGGTAGTGGGGTGGTAGATGACTAGTCTCCCTTGTGGCTCTAATCTGAGAGTGGTATGTGCATTGTCTCCCTTATGGCTCTAATCTGACAGTCGTAATGGGGTGGTAGATGTCGAATCTCCCTTTTGGCTCTAATCTGATAGTGGTAATGGCGTGGTAGATGTCTAGTCTCCCTTATGGCTCTAATCTGATAGTGGTAGTGGGGTGGTAGATGACTAGTCTCCCTTGTGGCTCTAATCTGAGAGTGGTATGTGCATTGTCTCCCTTATGGCTCTAATCTGATAGTGGTAGTGGGTGGTAGATGTCTAGTCTACTTTATGGCTCTAATCTGATAGTGGTAGTGGGGTGGTAGATGTCTAGGCTCCCTTATGGCTCTAATCTGAGAGTGGTATGTGCATTGTCTCCCTTATGGCTCTAATCTGATAGTGGTAATGGCTGGTAGATGTCTAGTCTACTTTATGGCTCTAATCTGATAGTGGTAGTGGGGTGGTAGATGTCTAGTCTCCCTTATGGCTCTAATCTGAGAGTGGTATGTGCATTGTCTCCCTTATGGCTCTAATCTGATAGTGGTAATGGGTGGTAGATGTCGAATCTCCCTTTTGGCTCTAATCTGATAGTGGTAATGGCGTGGTAGATGTCTAGTCTCCCTTATGGCTCTAATCTGATAGTGATAGTGGGGTGGTAGATGACTAGTCTCCCTTGTGGCTCTAATCTGAGAGTGGTATGTGCATTGTCTCCCTTTTGGCTCTAATCTGATAGTGGTAATGGGTGGTAGATGTCTAGTCTCCCTTATGGCTCTAATCTGAGAGTGGTAATGGGTGGTAGATGCCTAGTCTGCTTTATGGGTCTGATATGATAGTGGTAATGGGGTGGTAGATGTCTAGTCTCCCTTTTTGGCTCTAATCTGATAGTGGCAGTGGGGTGGTAGATGTCTAGTCTCCCTTTTTGGCTCCAATCTGATAGTGGTAGTGGGGTGGTAGATGACTAGTCTCCATTATGGCTCTAATCTGATTGTGGTAGTGGGGTGGTAGATGTCTAGGCTCCCTTTTTGGCTCTAATCTGATAGTGGTAGTGGGGTGGTAGATGTCTAGTCTCCCTTATGGCTCTAATCTGATAGTGGTATTGGGGTGGTAGATGTCTAGTCTCCCTTATGGCTCTAATCTGATAGTGGTATATACCTAGTCTGCTTTATGGCTCTAATCTTATAGTGGTATTGGGGTGGTAGATGACTAGTCTCCCTTATGGCTCTAATCTGACAGTCGTAATGGGGTGGTAGATGTCTAGTCTCCCTTATGGCTCTAATCTGATAGTGGTAGTGGGGTGGTAGATGACTAGTCTCCCTTGTGGCTCTAATCTGAGAGTGGTATGTGCATTGTCTCCCTTATGGCTCTAATCTGATAGTGGTAATGGGTGGTAGATGTCTAGTCTACTTTATGGCTCTAATCTGATAGTGGTAGTGGGGTGGTAGATGTCTAGTTTCCCTAATGGCTCTAATCTGATAGTGGTATATGCCTAGTATGCTTTATGGCTCTAATCTGATAGTGGTAGTGGGGTGGTAGATGTCTAGTCTCCCTTATGGCTCTAATCTGATAGTGGTATTGGGGTGGTAGATGTCTAGTCTCCCTTTTTGGCTCTAATCTGATAGTGGTAGATGTCTAGTCTCCCTTATGGCTCTAATCTGATAGTGGTATTGGGGTGGTAGATGTCTAGTCTCCCTTATGGCTCTAATCTGATAGTGGTATATACCTAGTCTGCTTTATGGCTCTAATCTGATAGTGGTATTGGGGTGGTAGATGACTAGTCTCCCTTATGGCTCTAATCTGACAGTCGTAATGGGGTGGTAGATGTCTAGTCTCCCTTATGGCTCTAATCTGATAGTGGTAGTGGGGTGGTAGATGACTAGTCTCCCTTGTGGCTCTAATCTGAGAGTGGTATGTGCATTGTCTCCCTTATGGCTCTAATCTGATAGTGGTAATGGGTGGTAGATGTCTAGTCTACTTTATGGCTCTAATCTGATAGTGGTAGTGGGGTGGTAGATGTCTAGTCTCCCTTATGGCTCTAATCTGATAGTGGTATATACCTAGTCTGCTTTATGGCTCTAATCTGATAGTGGTATTGGGGTGGTAGATGACTAGTCTCCCTTATGGCTCTAATCTGACAGTCGTAATGGGGTGGTAGATGTCTAGTCTCCCTTATGGCTCTAATCTGATAGTGGTAGTGGGGTGGTAGATGACTAGTCTCCCTTGTGGCTCTAATCTGAGAGTGGTATGTGCATTGTCTCCCTTATGGCTCTAATCTGATAGTGGTAATGGGTGGTAGATGTCTAGTCTACTTTATGGCTCTAATCTGATAGTGGTAGTGGGGTGGTAGATGTCTAGTTTCCCTAATGGCTCTAATCTGATAGTGGTATATGCCTAGTCTGCTTTATGGCTCTAATCTGATAGTGGTAGTGGGGTGGTAGATGTCTAGTCTCCCTTATGGCTCTAATCTGATAGTGGTATATGCCTAGTCTGCTTTATGGGTCTGATATGATAGTGGTAATGGGGTGGTAGATGTCTAGTCTCCCTTTTAGGCTCTAATCTGATATTGGCAGTGGGGTGGTAGATGTCTAGTCTCCCTTTTTGGCTCTAATCTGATAGTGGTATTGGGGTGGTAGATGTCTAGTCTCCCTTATGGCTCTAATCTGATAGTGGTATATACCTAGTCTCCCTTATGGCTCTAATCTGATAGTGGTAGTGGGGTGGTAGATGACTAGTCTCCCTTGTGGCTCTAATCTGAGAGTGGTATGTGCATTGTCTCCCTTATGGCTCTAATCTGATAGTGGTAGTGGGTGGTAGATGTCTAGTCTACTTTATGGCTCTAATCTGATAGTGGTAGTGGGGTGGGAGATGTCTAGGCTCCCTTATGGCTCTAATCTGAGAGTGGTATGTGCATTGTCTCCCTTATGGCTCTAATCTGATAGTGGTAATGGCTGGTAGATGTCTAGTCTACTTTATGGCTCTAATCTGATAGTGGTAGTGGGGTGGTAGATGTCTAGTCTCCCTTATGGCTCTAATCTGATAGTGGTATATGCCTAGTCTGCTTTATGGGTCTGATATGATAGTGGTAATGGGGTGGTAGATGTCTAGTCTCCCTTTTTGGCTCTAATCTGAGAGTGGTATGTGCATTGTCTCCCTTATGGCTCTAATCTGATAGTGGTAATGGGTGGTAGATGTCGAATCTCCCTTTTGGCTCTAATCTGATAGTGGTAATGGCGTGGTAGATGTCTAGTCTCCCTTATGGCTCTAATCTGATAGTGATAGTGGGGTGGTAGATGACTAGTCTCCCTTGTGGCTCTAATCTGAGAGTGGTATGTGCATTGTCTCCCTTTTGGCTCTAATCTGATAGTGGTAATGGGTGGTAGATGTCTAGTCTCCCTTATGGCTCTAATCTGAGAGTGGTAATGGGTGGTAGATGCCTAGTCTGCTTTATGGGTCTGATATGATAGTGGTAATGGGGTGGTAGATGTCTAGTCTCCCTTTTTGGCTCTAATCTGATAGTGGCAGTGGGGTGGTAGATGTCTAGTCTCCCTTTTTGGCTCCAATCCGATAGTGGTAGTGGGGTGGTAGATGACTAGTCTCCATTATGGCTCTAATCTGATTGTGGTAGTGGGGTGGTAGATGTCTAGGCTCCCTTTTTGGCTCTAATCTGATAGTGGTAGTGGGGTGGTAGATGTCTAGTCTCCCTTATGGCTCTAATCTGATAGTGGTATTGGGGTGGTAGATGTCTAGTCTCCCTTATGGCTCTAATCTGATAGTGGTATATACCTAGTCTGCTTTATGGCTCTAATCTTATAGTGGTATTGGGGTGGTAGATGACTAGTCTCCCTTATGGCTCTAATCTGACAGTCGTAATGGGGTGGTAGATGTCTAGTCTCCCTTATGGCTCTAATCTGATAGTGGTAGTGGGGTGGTAGATGACTAGTCTCCCTTGTGGCTCTAATCTGAGAGTGGTATGTGCATTGTCTCCCTTATGGCTCTAATCTGATAGTGGTAATGGGTGGTAGATGTCTAGTCTACTTTATGGCTCTAATCTGATAGTGGTAGTGGGGTGGTAGATGTCTAGTTTCCCTAATGGCTCTAATCTGATAGTGGTATATGCCTAGTCTGCTTTATGGCTCTAATCTGATAGTGGTAGTGGGGTGGTAGATGTCTAGTCTCCCTTATGGCTCTAATCTGATAGTGGTATTGGGGTGGTAGATGTCTAGTCTCCCTTTTTGGCTCTAATCTGATAGTGGTAGTGGGGTGGTAGATGTCTAGTCTCCCTTATGGCTCTAATCTGATAGTGGTATTGGGGTGGTAGATGTCTAGTCTCCCTTATGGCTCTAATCTGATAGTGGTATATACCTAGTCTGCTTTATGGCTCTAATCTGATAGTGGTATTGGGGTGGTAGATGACTAGTCTCCCTTATGGCTCTAATCTGACAGTCGTAATGGGGTGGTAGATGTCTAGTCTCCCTTATGGCTCTAATCTGATAGTGGTAGTGGGGTGGTAGATGACTAGTCTCCCTTGTGGCTCTAATCTGAGAGTGGTATGTGCATTGTCTCCCTTATGGCTCTAATCTGATAGTGGTAATGGGTGGTAGATGTCTAGTCTACTTTATGGCTCTAATCTGATAGTGGTAGTGGGGTGGTAGATGTCTAGTCTCCCTTATGGCTCTAATCTGATAGTGGTATATACCTAGTCTGCTTTATGGCTCTAATCTGATAGTGGTATTGGGGTGGTAGATGACTAGTCTCCCTTATGGCTCTAATCTGACAGTCGTAATGGGGTGGTAGATGTCTAGTCTCCCTTATGGCTCTAATCTGATAGTGGTAGTGGGGTGGTAGATGACTAGTCTCCCTTGTGGCTCTAATCTGAGAGTGGTATGTGCATTGTCTCCCTTATGGCTCTAATCTGATAGTGGTAATGGGTGGTAGATGTCTAGTCTACTTTATGGCTCTAATCTGATAGTGGTAGTGGGGTGGTAGATGTCTAGTTTCCCTAATGGCTCTAATCTGATAGTGGTATATGCCTAGTCTGCTTTATGGCTCTAATCTGATAGTGGTAGTGGGGTGGTAGATGTCTAGTCTCCCTTATGGCTCTAATCTGATAGTGGTATATGCCTAGTCTGCTTTATGGGTCTGATATGATAGTGGTAATGGGGTGGTAGATGTCTAGTCTCCCTTTTAGGCTCTAATCTGATATTGGCAGTGGGGTGGTAGATGTCTAGTCTCCCTTTTTGGCTCTAATCTGATAGTGGTATATGCCTAGTCTGCTTTATGGCTCTAATCTGATAGTGGTAGTGGGGTGGTAGATGTCTAGTCTCCCTTATGGCTCTAATCTGATAGTGGTATATGCCTAGTCTGCTTTATGGGTCTGATATGATAGTGGTAATGGGGTGGTAGATGTCTAGTCTCCCTTTTAGGCTCTAATCTGATATTGGCAGTGGGGTGGTAGATGTCTAGTCTCCCTTATGGCTCTAATCTGATAGTGGTATATACCTAGTCTCCCTTATGGCTCTAATCTGATAGTGGTAGTGGGGTGGTAGATGACTAGTCTCCCTTGTGGCTCTAATCTGAGAGTGGTATGTGCATTGTCTCCCTTATGGCTCTAATCTGACAGTCGTAATGGGGTGGTAGATGTCGAATCTCCCTTTTGGCTCTAATCTGATAGTGGTAATGGCGTGGTAGATGTCTAGTCTCCCTTATGGCTCTAATCTGATAGTGGTAGTGGGGTGGTAGATGACTAGTCTCCCTTGTGGCTCTAATCTGAGAGTGGTATGTGCATTGTCTCCCTTATGGCTCTAATCTGATAGTGGTAGTGGGTGGTAGATGTCTAGTCTACTTTATGGCTCTAATCTGATAGTGGTAGTGGGGTGGTAGATGTCTAGTCTCCCTTATGGCTCTAATCTGATAGTGGTATATGCCTAGTCTGCTTTATGGGTCTGATATGATAGTGGTAATGGGGTGGTAGATGTCTAGTCTCCCTTTTTGGCTCTAATCTGAGAGTGGTATGTGCATTGTCTCCCTTATGGCTCTAATCTGATAGTGGTAATGGGTGGTAGATGTCGAATCTCCCTTTTGGCTCTAATCTGATAGTGGTAATGGCGTGGTAGATGTCTAGTCTCCCTTATGGCTCTAATCTGATAGTGATAGTGGGGTGGTAGATGACTAGTCTCCCTTGTGGCTCTAATCTGAGAGTGGTATGTGCATTGTCTCCCTTTTGGCTCTAATCTGATAGTGGTAATGGGTGGTAGATGTCTAGTCTCCCTTATGGCTCTAATCTGAGAGTGGTAATGGGTGGTAGATGCCTAGTCTGCTTTATGGGTCTGATATGATAGTGGTAATGGGGTGGTAGATGTCTAGTCTCCCTTTTTGGCTCTAATCTGATAGTGGCAGTGGGGTGGTAGATGTCTAGTCTCCCTTTTTGGCTCCAATCTGATAGTGGTAGTGGGGTGGTAGATGACTAGTCTCCATTATGGCTCTAATCTGATTGTGGTAGTGGGGTGGTAGATGTCTAGGCTCCCTTTTTGGCTCTAATCTGATAGTGGTAGTGGGGTGGTAGATGTCTAGTCTCCCTTATGGCTCTAATCTGATAGTGGTATTGGGGGTGGTAGATGTCTAGTCTCCCTTATGGCTCTAATCTGATAGTGGTATATACCTAGTCTCCCTTATGGCTCTAATCTGATAGTGGTAGTGGGGTGGTAGATGACTAGTCTCCCTTGTGGCTCTAATCTGAGAGTGGTATGTGCATTGTCTCCCTTATGGCTCTAATCTGACAGTCGTAATGGGGTGGTAGATGTCGAATCTCCCTTTTGGCTCTAATCTGATAGTGGTAATTGCGTGGTAGATGTCTAGTCTCCCTTATGGCTCTAATCTGATAGTGGTAGTGGGGTGGTAGATGACTAGTCTCCCTTGTGGCTCTAATCTGAGAGTGGTATGTGCATTGTCTCCCTTATGGTTCTAATCTGATAGTGGTAGTGGGTGGTAGATGTCTAGACTACTTTATGGCTCTAATCTGATAGTGTTATTGGGGTGGTAGATGTCTAGTATCCCTTGTGGCTCTAATCTGAGAGTGGTATGTGCATTGTCTCCCTTATGGCTCTAATCTGATAGTGGTAATGGGTGGTAGATGTCTAGTCTACTTTATGGCTCTAATCTGATAGTGGTATATGCCTAGTCTGCTTTATGGCTCTAACCTGATAGTGGTATTGGGGTGGTAAATGTCTAGTCTCCCTTATGGCTCTAATCTGATAGTGGTATATGCCTAGTCTGCTTTATGGGTCTGATATGATAGTGGTAATGGGGTGGTAGATGTCTAGTCTCCCTTTTTGGCTCTAATCTGATAGTGGCAGTGGGGTGGTAGATGTCTAGTCTCCCTTTTTGGCTCTAATCTGATAGTGGTAGTGGGGTGGTAGATGACTAGTCTCCCTTATGGCTCTAATCTGATTGTGGTAGTGGGGTGGTAGATGTCTAGGCTCCCTTTTTGGCTCTAATCTGATAGTGGTAGTGGGGGTGGTAGATGTCTAGTCTCCCTTATGGCTCTAATCTGATTGTGGTATTGGGGTGGTAGATGTCTAGTCTCCCTTATGGCTCTAATCTGATAGTGGTATATACCTAGTCTGCTTTATGGCTCTAATCTGATAGTGGTATTGGGGTGGTAGATGACTAGTCTCCCTTATGGCTCTAATCTTCCAGTCGTAATGGGGTGGTAGATGTCGAATCTCCCTTTTGGCTCTAATCTGATAGTGGTAATGGGGTGGTAGATGTCTAGTCTCCCTTATGGCTCTAATCTGATAGTGGTATATACCTAGTCTGCTTTATGGCTCTAATCTGATAGTGGTATAGGGGTGGTAGATGACTAGTGTCCCTTATGGCTCTAATCTTCCAGTCGTAATGGGGTGGTAGATGTCGAATCTCCCGTTTGGCTCTAATCTGATAGTGGTAATGGGGTGGTAGATGTCTAGTCTCCCTTATGGCTCTAATCTGATAGTGGTATATGCCTAGTCTGCTTTATGGGTCTGATATGATAGTGGTAATGGGGTGGTAGATGTCTAGTCTCCCTTTTTGGCTCTAATCTGATAGTGGCAGTGGGGTGGTAGATGTCTAGTCTCCCTTTTTGGCTCTAATCTGATAGTGGTAGTGGGGGTGGTAGATGTCTAGTCTCCCTTATGGCTCTAATTTGATAGTGGTAATGGGTGATAGATGTCTAGTCTCCCTTATGGCTCTAATCTACAGGGGTAGTGGGGTGGTAGATGTCTAGTCTCCCTTATGGCTCTAATCTGAGAGTGGTATGTGCATTGTCTCCCTTATGGCTCTAATCTGATAGTGGTATATGCCTAGTCTGCTTTATGGCTCTAACCTGATAGTGGTATTGGGGTGGTAGATGTCTAGTCTCCCTTATGGCTCTAATCTGATAGTGGTATATGCCTAGTCTGCTTTATGGGTCTGATATGATAGTGGTAATGGGGTGGTAGATGTCTAGTCTCCCTTTTTGGCTCTAATCTGATAGTGGTATTGGGGTGGTAGATGACTAGTCTCCCTTATGGCTCTAATCTGATTGTGGTAGTGGGGTGGTAAATGTCTAGTCTCCCTTATGGCTCTAATCTGATAGTGGTATATGCCTAGTCTGCTTTATGGGTCTGATATGATAGTGGTAATGGGGTGGTAGATGTCTAGTCTCCCTTTTTGGCTCTAATCTGATAGTGGCAGTGGGGTGGTAGATGTCTAGTCTCCCTTTTTGGCTCTAATCTGATAGTGGTAGTGGGGTGGTAGATGACTAGTCTCCCTTATGGCTCTAATCTGATTGTGGTAGTGGGGTGGTAGATGTCTAGGCTCCCTTTTTGGCTCTAATCTGATAGTGGTAGTGGGGTGGTAGATGTCTAGTCTCCCTTATGGCTCTAATCTGATTGTGGTATTGGGGTGG
The DNA here is from genome assembly GCF_002021735.2 of Oncorhynchus kisutch. Lineage (NCBI taxonomy): Eukaryota > Metazoa > Chordata > Actinopteri > Salmoniformes > Salmonidae > Oncorhynchus > Oncorhynchus kisutch. Next base: position 16,172 of record NW_022263622.1, read on the forward strand.
TAGATGTCTAGTCTCCCTTATGGCTCTAATCTGATAGTGGTATATACCTAGTCTGCTTTATGGCTCTAATCTGATAGTGGTATTGGGGTGGTAGATGACTAGTCTCCCTTATGGCTCTAATCTTCCAGTCGTAATGGGGTGGTAGATGTCTAGTCTCCCTTATGGCTCTAATCTGATAGTGGTATATACCTAGTCTGCTTTATGGCTCTAATCTGATAGTGGTATAGGGGTGGTAGATGACTAGTGTCCCTTATGGCTCTAATCTTCCAGTCGTAATGGGGTGGTAGATGTCGAATCTCCCGTTTGGCTCTAATCTGATAGTGGTAATGGGGTGGTAGATGTCTAGTCTCCCTTATGGCTCTAATCTGATAGTGGTAGTGGGGTGGTAGATGTCTAGTCTCCCTTATGGCTCTAATCTGATAGTGGCAGTGGGGTGGTAGATGTCTAGTCTCCCTTTATGGCTCTAATCTGATAGTGGTAGTGGGGTGGTAGATGACTAGTCTCCCTTATGGCTCTAATCTGATTGTGGTAGTGGGGTGGTAGATGTCTAGGCTCCCTTTTTGGCTCTAATCTGATAGTGGTAGTGGGGTGGTAGATGTCTAGTCTCCCTTATGGCTCTAATCTGATAGTGGTATTGGGGTGGTAGATGACTAGTCTCCCTTATGGCTCTAATCTTCCAGTCGTAATGGGGTGGTAGATGTCGAATCTCCCTTTTGGCTCTAATCTGATAGTGGTAATGGGGGTGGTAGATGTCTAGTCTCCCTAATGGCTCTAATCTGATAGTGGTATATACCTAGTCTGCTTTATGGCTCTAATCTGATAGTGGTATAGGGGTGGTAGATGACTAGTCTCCCTTATGGCTCTAATCTTCCAGTCGTAATGGGGTGGTAGATGTCGAATCTCCCGTTTGGCTCTAATCTGATAGTGGTAATGGGGTGGTAGATGTCTAGTCTCCCTTATGGCTCTAATCTGATAGTGGTAGTGGGGTGGTAGATGACTAGTCTCCCTTGTGGCTCTAATCTGAGAGTGGTATGTGCATTGTCTCCCTTATGGCTCTAATCTGATAGTGGTAATGGGTGGTAGATGTCTAGTCTACTTTATGGCTCTAATCTGACAGTCGTAATGGGGTGGTAGATGTCGAATCTCCCGTTTGGCTCTAATCTGATAGTGGTAATGGGGTGGTAGATGACTAGTCTCCCTTGTGGCTCTAATCTGAGAGTGGTATGTGCATTGTCTCCCTTATGGCTCTAATCTGATAGTGGTAATGGGTGGTAGATGTCTAGTCTACTTTATGGCTCTAATCTGATAGTGGTAGTGGGGTGGTAGATGTCTAGTCTCCCTTATGGCTCTAATCTGATAGTGGTAGTGGGGTGGTAGATGTCTAGTCTCCCTTATGGCTCTAATCTGAGAGTGGTATGTGCATTGTCTCCCTTATGGCTCTAATCTGATAGTGGTATATGCCTAGTCTGCTTTATGGCTCTAATCTGATAGTGGTACAGGGTGGTAGATGTCTAGTCTCCCTTATGGCTCTAATCTGATAGTGGTATATGCCTAGTCTGCTTTATGGGTCTGATATGATAGTGGTAATGGGGTGGTAGATGTCTAGTCTCCCTTATGGCTCTAATCTACAGGGGTAGTGGGGTGGTAGATGTCTAGTCTCCCTTATGGCTCTAATCTGAGAGTGGTATGTGCATTGTCTCCCTTATGGCTCTAATCTGATAGTGGTATATGCCTAGTCTGCTTTATGGCTCTAATCTGATAGTGGTACTGGGTGGTAGATGTCTAGTCTCCTTTATGGCTCTAATCTGATAGTGGTATATGCCTAGTCTGCTTTATGGCTCTAACCTGATAGTGGTAGTGGGGTGGTAGATGTCTAGTCTCCCTTATGGCTCTAATCTGAGAGTGGTAATGGGTGGTAGATGCCTAGTCTGCTTTATGGGTCTGATATGATAGTGGTAATGGGGTGGTAGATGCCTAGTCTCCCTTTTTGGCTCTAATCTGATAGTGGCAGTGGGGTGGTAGATGTCTAGTCTCCCTTTTTGGCTCTAATCTGATAGTGGTAGTGGGGTGGTAGATGACTAGTCTCCCTTATGGCTCTAATCTGATTGTGGTAGTGGGGTGGTAGATGTCTAGGCTCCCTTTTTGGCTCTAATCTGATAGTGGTAGTGGGGTGGTAGATGTCTAGTCTCCCTTATGGCTCTAATCTGATAGTGGTATTGGGTTGGTAGATGTCTAGTCTCCCTTATGGCTCTAATCTGATAGTGGTATATACCTAGTCTGCTTTATGGCTCTAATCTGATAGTGGCAGTGGGGTGGTAGATGTCTAGTCTCCCATTTTGGCTCTAATCTGATAGTGGTAGTGGGGTGGTAGATGTCTAGTCTCCCTTATGGCTCTAATCTGATAGTGGTAGTGGGGTGGTAGATGACTAGTCTCCCTTGTGGCTCTAATCTGAGAGTGGTATGTGAATTGTCTCCCTTATGGCTCTAATCTGACAGTCGTAATGGGGTGGTAGATGTCGAATCTCCCTTTTGGCTCTAATCTGATAGTGGTAATGGCGTGGTAGATGTCTAGTCTCCCTTATGGCTCTAATCTGATAGTGGTAGTGGGGTGGTAGATGACTAGTCTCCCTTGTGGCTCTAATCTGAGAGTGGTATGTGCATTGTCTCCCTTTTGGCTCTAATCTGATAGTGGTAATGGGTGGTAGATGTCTAGTCTACTTTATGGCTCTAATCTGATAGTGGTAGTGGGGTGGTAGATGTCTAGTCTCCCTTATGGCTCTAATCTGAGAGTGGTAATGGGTGGTAGATGCCTAGTCTGCTTTATGGGTCTGATATGATAGTGGTAATGGGGTGGTAGATGTCTAGGCTCCCTTTTTGGCTCTAATCTGATAGTGGTAGTGGGGTGGTAGATGTCTAGTCTCCCTTATGGCTCTAATCTGATAGTGGTATTGGGGTGGTAGATGTCTAGTCTCCCTTATGGCTCTAATCTGATAGTGGTATATACCTAGTCTGCTTTATGGCTCTAATCTGATAGTGGTATTGGGGTGGTAGATGACTAGTCTCCCTTATGGCTCTAATCTGACAGTCGTAATGGGGTGGTAGATGTCTAGTCTCCCTTATGGCTCTAATCTGATAGTGGTAGTGGGGTGGTAGATGACTAGTCTCCCTTGTGGCTCTAATCTGAGAGTGGTATGTGCATTGTCTCCCTTATGGCTCTAATCTGATAGTGGTAATGGGTGGTAGATGTCTAGTCTACTTTATGGCTCTAATCTGATAGTGGTAGTGGGGTGGTAGATGTCTAGTCTCCCTTATGGCTCTAATCTGATAGTGGTATATACCTAGTCTGCTTTATGGCTCTAATCTGATAGTGGTATTTGGGTGGTAGATGACTAGTCTCCCTTATGGCTCTAATCTGACAGTCGTAATGGGGTGGTAGATGTCTAGTCTCCCTTATGGCTCTAATCTGATAGTGGTAGTGGGGTGGTAGATGACTAGTCTCCCTTGTGGCTCTAATCTGAGAGTGGTATGTGCATTGTCTCCCTTATGGCTCTAATCTGATAGTGGTAATGGGTGGTAGATGTCTAGTTTCCCTAATGGCTCTAATCTGATAGTGGTATATGCCTAGTCTGCTTTATGGCTCTAATCTGATAGTGGTAGTGGGGTGGTAGATGTCTAGTCTCCCTTATGGCTCTAATCTGATAGTGGTATATGCCTAGTCTGCTTTATGGGTCTGATATGATAGTGGTAATGGGGTGGTAGATGTCTAGTCTCCCTTTTAGGCTCTAATCTGATATTGGCAGTGGGGTGGTAGATGTCTAGTCTCCCTTTTTGGCTCTAATCTGATAGTGGTATTGGGGTGGTAGATGTCTAGTCTCCCTTATGGCTCTAATCTGATAGTGGTATATACCTAGTCTCCCTTATGGCTCTAATCTGATAGTGGTAGTGGGGTGGTAGATGACTAGTCTCCCTTGTGGCTCTAATCTGAGAGTGGTATGTGCATTGTCTCCCTTATGGCTCTAATCTGACAGTCGTAATGGGGTGGTAGATGTCGAATCTCCCTTTTGGCTCTAATCTGATAGTGGTAATGGCGTGGTAGATGTCTAGTCTCCCTTATGGCTCTAATCTGATAGTGGTAGTGGGGTGGTAGATGACTAGTCTCCCTTGTGGCTCTAATCTGAGAGTGGTATGTGCATTGTCTCCCTTATGGTTCTAATCTGATAGTGGTAGTGGGTGGTAGATGTCTAGACTACTTTATGGCTCTAATCTGATAGTGTTATTGGGGTGGTAGATGTCTAGTATCCCTTGTGGCTCTAATCTGAGAGTGGTATGTGCATTGTCTCCCTTATGGCTCTAATCTGATAGTGGTAATGGGTGGTAGATGTCTAGTCTACTTTATGGCTCTAATCTGATAGTGGTATATGCCTAGTCTGCTTTATGGCTCTAACCTGATAGTGGTATTGGGGTGGTAGATGTCTAGTCTCCCTTATGGCTCTAATCTGATAGTGGTATATGCCTAGTCTGCTTTATGGGTCTGATATGATAGTGGTAATGGGGTGGTAGATGTCTAGTCTCCCTTTTTGGCTCTAATCTGATAGTGGCAGTGGGGTGGTAGATGTCTAGTCTCCCTTTTTGGCTCTAATCTGATAGTGGTAGTGGGGTGGTAGATGACTAGTCTCCCTTATGGCTCTAATCTGATTGGTAGTGGGGTGGTAGATGTCTAGGCTCCCTTTTTGGCTCTAATCTGATAGTGGTAGTGGGGTGGTAGATGTCTAGTCTCCCTTATGGCTCTAATCTGATTGTGGTATTGGGGTGGTAGATGTCTAGTCTCCCTTATGGCTCTAATCTGATAGTGGTATATACCTAGTCTGCTTTATGGCTCTAATTTGATAGTGGTATTGGGGTGGTAGATGACTAGTCTCCCTTATGGCTCTAACCTTCCAGTCGTAATGGGGTGGTAGATGTCGAATCTCCCTTTTGGCTCTAATCTGATAGTGGTAATGGGGTGGTAGATGTCTAGTCTCCCTTATGGCTCTAATCTGATAGTGGTATATACCTAGTCTGCTTTATGGCTCTAATCTGATAGTGGTATAGGGGTGGTAGATGACTAGTCTCCCTTATGGCTCTAATCTTCCAGTCGTAATGGGGTGGTAGATGTCGAATCTCCCGTTTGGCTCTAATCTGATAGTGGTAATGGGGTGGTAGATGTCTAGTCTCCCTTATGGCTCTAATCTGATAGTGGTATATGCCTAGTCTGCTTTATGGGTCTGATATGATAGTGGTAATGGGGTGGTAGATGTCTAGTCTCCCTTTTTGGCTCTAATCTGATAGTGGCAGTGGGGTGGTAGATGTCTAGTCTCCCTTTTGGCTCTAATCTGATAGTGGTAGTGGGGTGGTAGATGTCTAGTCTCCCTTATGGCTCTAATTTGATAGTGGTAATGGGTGATAGATGTCTAGTCTCCCTTATGGCTCTAATCTACAGGGGTAGTGGGGTGGTAGATGTCTAGTCTCCCTTATGGCTCTAATCTGAGAGTGGTATGTGCATTGTCTCCCTTATGGCTCTAATCTGATAGTGGTATATGCCTAGTCTGCTTTATGGCTCTAACCTGATAGTGGTATTGGGGTGGTAGATGTCTAGTCTCCCTTATGGCTCTAATCTGATAGTGGTATATGCCTAGTCTGCTTTATGGGTCTGATATGATAGTGGTAATGGGGTGGTAGATGTCTAGTCTCCCTTTTTGGCTCTAATCTGATAGTGGTAGTGGGGTGGTAGATGACTAGTCTCCCTTATGGCTCTAATCTGATTGTGGTAGTGGGGTGGTAGATGTCTAGGCTCCCTTTTTGGCTCTAATCTGATAGTGGTAGTGGGGTGGTAGATGTCTAGTCTCCCTTATGGCTCTAATCTGATAGTGGCAGTGGGGTGGTAGATGTCTAGTCTCCCTTTATGGCTCTAATCTGATAGTGGTAGTGGGGTGGTAGATGACTAGTCTCCCTTATGGCTCTAATCTGATTGTGGTAGTGGGGTGGTAGATGTCTAGGCTCCCTTTTTGGCTCTAATCTGATAGTGGTAGTGGGGTGGTAGATGTCTAGTCTCCCTTATGGCTCTAATCTGATAGTGGTATATACCTAGTCTGCTTTATGGCTCTAATCTGATAGTGGTATAGGGGTGGTAGATGACTAGTCTCCCTTATGGCTCTAATCTTCCAGTCGTAATGGGGTGGTAGATGTCGAATCTCCCGTTTGGCTCTAATCTGATAGTGGTAATGGGGTGGTAGATGTCTAGTCTCCCTTATGGCTCTAATCTGATAGTGGTAGTGGGGTGGTAGATGACTAGTCTCCCTTGTGGCTCTAATCTGAGAGTGGTATGTGCATTGTCTCCCTTATGGCTCTAATCTGATAGTGGTAATGGGTGGTAGATGTCTAGTCTACTTTATGGCTCTAATCTGACAGTCGTAATGGGGTGGTAGATGTCGAATCTCCCGTTTGGCTCTAATCTGATAGTGGTAATGGGGTGGTAGATGACTAGTCTCCCTTGTGGCTCTAATCTGAGAGTGGTATGTGCATTGTCTCCCTTATGGCTCTAATCTGATAGTGGTAATGGGTGGTAGATGTCTAGTCTACTTTATGGCTCTAATCTGATAGTGGTAGTGGGGTGGTAGATGTCTAGTCTCCCTTATGGCTCTAATCTGATAGTGGTAGTGGGGTGGTAGATGTCTAGTCTCCCTTATGGCTCTAATTTGATAGTGGTAATGGGTGATAGATGTCTAGTCTCCCTTATGGCTCTAATCTACAGGGGTAGTGGGGTGGTAGATGTCTAGTCTCCCTTATGGCTCTAATCTGAGAGTGGTATGTGCATTGTCTCCCTTATGGCTCTAATCTGATAGTGGTATATGCCTAGTCTGCTTATGGCTCTAATCTGATAGTGGTACAGGGTGGTAGATGTCTAGTCTCCCTTATGGCTCTAATCTGATAGTGGTATATGCCTAGTCTGCTTTATGGGTCTGATATGATAGTGGTAATGGGGTGGTAGATGTCTAGTCTCCCTTATGGCTCTAATCTACAGGGGTAGTGGGGTGGTAGATGTCTAGTCTCCCTTATGGCTCTAATCTGAGAGTGGTATGTGCATTGTCTCCCTTATGGCTCTAATCTGATAGTGGTATATGCCTAGTCTGCTTTATGGCTCTAATCTGATAGTGGTACTGGGTGGTAGATGTCTAGTCTCCCTTATGGCTCTAATCTGATAGTGGTATATGCCTAGTCTGCTTTATGGCTCTAACCTGATAGTGGTAGTGGGGTGGTAGATGTCTAGTCTCCCTTATGGCTCTAATCTGAGAGTGGTAATGGGTGGTAGATGCCTAGTCTGCTTTATGGGTCTGATATGATAGTGGTAATGGGGGTGGTAGATGTCTAGTCTCCCTTTTTGGCTCTAATCTGATAGTGGCAGTGGGGTGGTAGATGTCTAGTCTCCCTTTTTGGCTCTAATCTGATAGTGGTAGTGGGGGTGGTAGATGTCTAGGCTCCCTTTTTGGCTCTAATCTGATAGTGGTAGTGGGGGTGGTAGATGTCTAGTCTCCCTTATGGCTCTAATCTGATAGTGGTATTGGGGTGGTAGATGTCTAGTCTCCCTTATGGCTCTAATCTGATAGTGGTATATACCTAGTCTGCTTTATGGCTCTAATCTGATAGTGGCAGTGGGGTGGTAGATGTCTAGTCTCCCATTTTGGCTCTAATCTGATAGTGGTAGTGGGGTGGTAGATGTCTAGGCTCCCTTATGGCTCTAATCTGATAGTGGTATTGGGGTGGTAGATGTCTAGTATCCCTTATGGCTCTAATCTGATAGTGGTATATACCTAGTCTGCTTTATGGCTCTAATCTGATAGTGGTATTGGGGTGGTAGATGTCTAGTCTCCCTTATGGCTCTATCTGATAGTGGTAGTGGGTGGGTAGATGACTAGTCTCCCTTGTGGCTCTAATCTGAGAGTGGTATGTGAATTGTCTCCCTTATGGCTCTAATCTGACAGTCGTAATGGGGTGGTAGATGTCGAATCTCCCTTTTGGCTCTAATCTGATAGTGGTAATGGGGTGGTAGATGTCTAGGCTCCCTTTTTGGCTCTAATCTGATAGTGGTAGTGGGGTGGTAGATGTCTAGTCTCCCTTATGGCTCTAATCTGATAGTGGCAGTGGGGTGGTAGATGTCTAGTCTCCCTTTATGGCTCTAATCTGATAGTGGTAGTGGGGTGGTAGATGACTAGTCTCCCTTATGGCTCTAATCTGATTGTGGTAGTGGGGTGGTAGATGTCTAGGCTCCCTTTTTGGCTCTAATCTGATAGTGGTAGTGGGGTGGTAGATGTCTAGTCTCCCTTATGGCTCTAATCTGATAGTGGTATATACCTAGTCTGCTTTATGGCTCTAATCTGATAGTGGTATAGGGTGGTAAGATGACTAGTCTCCCTTATGGCTCTAATCTTCCAGTCGTAATGGGGTGGTAGATGTCGAATCTCCCCGTTTGGCTCTAATCTGATAGTGGTAATGGGGGTGGTAGATGTCTAGTCTCCCTTATGGCTCTAATCTGATAGTGGTAGTGGGGTGGTAGATGACTAGTCTCCCTTGTGGCTCTAATCTGAGAGTGGTAGTGTGCATTGTCTCCCTTATGGCTCTAATCTGATAGTGGGTAATGGGTGGTAGATGTCTAGTCTACTTTATGGCTCTAATCTGACAGTCGTAATGGGTGGTAGATGTCGAATCTCCCGTTTGGCTCTAATCTGATAGTGGTAATGGGGTGGTAGATGACTAGTCTCCCTTGTGGCTCTAATCTGAGAGTGGTATGTGCATTGTCTCCCTTATGGCTCTAATCTGATAGTGGTAATGGGTGGTAGATGTCTAGTCTACTTTATGGCTCTAATCTGATAGTGGTAGTTGGGTGGTAGATGTCTAGTCTCCCTTATGGCTCTAATCTGATAGTGGTAGTGGGGTGGTAGATGTCTAGTCTCCCTTATGGCTCTAATTTGATAGTGGTAATGGGTGATAGATGTCTAGTCTCCCTTATGGCTCTAATCTACAGGGGTAGTGGGGGTGGTAGATGTCTAGTCTCCCTTATGGCTCTATCTGAGAGTGGTATGTGCATTGTCTCCCTTATGGCTCTAATCTGATAGTGGTATATGCCTAGTCTGCTTTATGGCTCTAATCTGATAGTGGTACAGGGTGGTAGATGTCTAGTCTCCCTTATGGCTCTAATCTGATAGTGGTATATGCCTAGTCTGCTTTATGGGTCTGATATGATAGTGGTAATGGGGTGGTAGATGTCTAGTCTCCCTTATGGCTCTAATCTACAGGGGTAGTGGGGTGGTAGATGTCTAGTCTCCCTTATGGCTCTAATCTGAGAGTGGTATGTGCATTGTCTCCCTATGGCTCTAATCTGATAGTGGTATATGCCTAGTCTGCTTTATGGCTCTAATCTGATAGTGGTACTGGGTGGTAGATGTCTAGTCTCCCTTATGGCTCTAATCTGATAGTGGTATATGCCTAGTCTGCTTATGGCTCTAACCTGATAGTGGTAGTGGGGTGGTAGATGTCTAGTCTCCCTTATGGCTCTAATCTGAGAGTGGTAATGGGTGGTAGATGGCCTAGTCTGCTTTATGGGTCTGATATGATAGTGGTAATGGGGGGTGGTAGATTCTAGTCTCCCTTTTTGGCTCTAATCTGATAGTGGCAGTGGGGTGGTAGATGTCTAGTCTCCCTTTTTGGCTCTAATCTGATAGTGGTAGTGGGTGGTAGATGTCTAGGCTCCCTTTTGGCTCTAATCTGATAGTGGTAGTGGGTGGTAGATGTCTAGTCTCCCTTATGGCTCTAATCTTGATAGTGGTATTGGGGTGGTAGATGTCTAGTCTCCCTTATGGCTCTAATCTGATAGTGGTATATACCTAGTCTGCTTTATGGCTCTAATCTGATAGTGGCAGTGGGGTGGTAGATGTCTAGTCTCCCATTTTGGCTCTAATCTGATAGTGGTAGTGGGGTGGTAGATGTCTAGGCTCCCTTATGGCTCTAATCTGATAGTGTTATTGGGGTGGTAGATGTCTAGTATCCCTTATGGCTCTAATCTGATAGTGGTATATACCTAGTCTGCTTTATGGCTCTAATCTGATAGTGGTATTGGGGTGGTAGATGTCTAGTCTCCCTTATGGCTCTAATCTGATAGTGGTATGGGGTGGTAGATGACTAGTCTCCCTTGTGGCTCTAATCTGAGAGTGGTATGTGAATTGTCTCCCTTATGGCTCTAATCTGACAGTCGTAATGGGGTGGTAGATGTCGAATCTCCCTTTTGGCTCTAATCTGATAGTGGTAATGGCGTGGTAGATGTCTAGTCTCCCTTATGGCTCTAATCTGATAGTGGTAGTGGGGTGGTAGATGACTAGTCTCCCTTGTGGCTCTAATCTGAGAGTGGTATGTGCATTGTCTCCCTTTTGGCTCTAATCTGATAGTGGTAATGGGTGGTAGATGTCTAGTCTACTTTATGGCTCTAATCTGATAGTGGTAGTGGGGGGTGGGTAGATGTCTAGTCTCCCTTATGGCTCTAATCTGAGAGTGGTAATGGGTGGTAGATGCCTAGTCTGCTTTATGGGTCTGAAATGATAGTGGTAATGGGGTGGGTAGATGTCTAGGCTCCCTTTTTGGCTCTAATCTGATAGTGGTAGTGGGGGTGGTAGATGTCTAGTCTCCCTTATGGCTCTAATCTGATAGTGGTATTGGGGTGGTAGATGTCTAGTCTCCCTTATGGCTCTAATCTGATAGTGGTATATACCTAGTCTGCTTTATGGCTCTAATCTGATAGTGGTATTGGGGTGGTAGATGACTAGTCTCCCTTATGGCTCTAATCTGACAGTCGTAATGGGGTGGTAGATGTCTAGTCTCCCTTATGGCTCTAATCTGATAGTGGTAGTGGGGGTGGTAGATGACTAGTCTCCCTTGTGGCTCTAATCTGAGAGTGGTATGTGCATTGTCTCCCTTATGGCTCTAATCTGATAGTGGTAATGGCGTGGTAGATGTCTAGTCTCCCTTATGGCTCTAATCTGATAGTGGTAGTGGGGTGGTAGATGACTAGTCTCCCTTGTGGCTCTAATCTGAGAGTGGTATGTGCATTGTCTCCCTTATGGCTCTAATCTGATAGTGGTAATGGGTGGTAGATGTCTAGTCTACTTTATGGCTCTAATCTGATAGTGGTAGTGGGTGGTAGATGTCTAGTCTCCCTTATGGCTCTAATCTGATAGTGGTATATGCCTAGTCTGCTTTATGGCTCTAATCTGATAGTGGTATTGGGGTGGTAGATGACTAGTCTCCCTTATGGCTCTAATCTGACAGTCGTAATGGGGTGGTAGATGTCTAGTCTCCCTTATGGCTCTAATCTGATAGTGGTAGTGGGGTGGTAGATGACTAGTCTCCCTTGTGGCTCTAATCTGAGAGTGGTATGTGCATTGTCTCCCTTATGGCTCTAATCTGATAGTGGTAATGGGTGGTAGATGTCTAGTCTACTTTTGGCTCTAATCTGATAGTGGTAGTGGGGTGGTAGATGTCTAGTCTCCCTTTTAGGCTCTAATCTGATATTGGCAGTGGGGTGGTAGATGTCTAGTCTCCCTTTTTGGCTCTAATCTGATAGTGGTATTGGGGTGGTAGATGTCTAGTCTCCCTTATGGCTCTAATCTGATAGTGGTATATACCTCGTCTCCCTTATGGCTCTAATCTGATAGTGGTTAGTGGGGTGGTAGATGACTAGTCTCCCTTGTGGCTCTAATCTGAGAGTGGTATTGGGGTGGTAGATGTCTAGTCTCCCTTATGGCTCTAATCTGATAGTGGTATATACCTAGTCTCCCTTATGGCTCTAATCTGATAGTGGTAGTGGGGTGGTAGATGTCTAGTCTCCCTTATGGCTCTAATCTGATAGTGGTATTGGGGTGGTAGATGTCTAGTCTCCCTTATGGCTCTAATCTGATAATGGTATATACCTAGTCTGCTTTATGGCTCTAATCTGATAGTGGTATTGGGGTGGTAGATGACTAGTCTCCCTTATGGCTCTAATCTGATAGTGGTAATGGGTGGTAGATGTCGAATCTCCCTTTTGGCTCTAATCTGATAGTGGTAATGGCGTGGTAGATGTCTAGTCTCCCTTATGGCTCTAATCTGATAGTGGTAGTGGGGTGGTAGATGACTAGTCTCCCTTGTGGCTCTAATCTGAGAGTGGTATGTGCATTGTCTCCCTTTTGGCTCTAATCTGATAGTGGTAATGGGTGGTAGATGTCTAGTCTCCCTTATGGCTCTAATCTGAGAGTGGTAATGGGTGGTAGATGCCTAGTCTGCTTTATGGGTCTGATATGATAGTGGTAATGGGGTGGTAGATGTCTAGTCTCCCTTTTTGGCTCTAATCTGATAGTGGCAGTGGGGTGGTAGATGTCTAGTCTCCCTTTTTGGCTCTAATCTGATAGTGGTAGTGGGGTGGTAGATGACTAGTCTCCCTTATGGCTCTAATCTGATTGTGGTAGTGGGGTGGTAGATGTCTAGGCTCCCTTTTTGGCTCTATCTGATAGTGGTAGTGGGGTGGTAGATGTCTAGTCTCCCTTATGGCTCTAATCTGATAGTGGTATTGGGGGTGGTAGATGTCTAGTCTCCCTTATGGCTCTAATCTGATAGTGGTATATACCTAGTCTGCTTTATGGCTCTAATCTGATAGTGGTATTGGGGTGGTAGATGACTAGTCTCCCTTATGGCTCTAATCTGACAGTCGTAATGGGGTGGTAGATGTCTAGTCTCCCTTATGGCTCTAATCTGATAGTGGTAGTGGGGTGGTAGATGACTAGTCTCCCTTGTGGCTCTAATCTGAGAGTGGTATGTGCATTGTCTCCCTTATGGCTCTAATCTGATAGTGGTAGTGGGGTGGTAGATGTCTAGTTTCCCTAATGGCTCTAATCTGATAGTGGTATATGCCTAGTCTGCTTTATGGCTCTAATCTGATAGTGGTAGTGGGGTGGTAGATGTCTAGTCTCCCTTATGGCTCTAATCTGATAGTGGGTATATGCTAGTCTGCTTTATGGGTCTGATATGATAGTGGTAATGGGGTGGTAGATGTCTAGTCTCCCTTTTAGGCTCTAATCTGATATTGGCAGTGGGGTGGTAGATGTCTAGTCTCCCTTTTGGCTCTAATCTGATAGTGGTATTGGGGGTGGTAGATGTCTAGTCTCCCTTATGGCTCTAATCTGATAGTGGTATATACCTAGTCTCCCTTATGGCTCTAATCTGATAGTGGTAGTGGGGTGGTAGATGACTAGTCTCCCTTGTGGCTCTAATCTGAGAGTGGTATGTGCATTGTCTCCCTTATGGCTCTAATCTGATAGTGGTAATGGGTGGTAGATGTCGAATCTCCCTTTTGGCTCTAATCTGATAGTGGTAATGGCGTGGTAGATGTCTAGTATCCCTTATGGCTCTAATCTGATAGTGGTAGTGGGGTGGTAGATGACTAGTCTCCCTTGTGGCTCTAATCTGAGAGTGGTATGTGCATTGTCTCCCTTTTGGCTCTAATCTGATAGTGGTAATGGGTGGTATATGTCTAGGCTCCCTTATGGCTCTAATCTGAGAGTGGTTAATGGGTGGTAGATGCCTAGTCTGCTTTATGGGTCTGATATGATAGTGGTAATGGGGTGGGGTAGATGTCTAGGTCTCCCTTTTGGCTCTAATCTGATAGTGGCAGTGGGGTGGTGGTAGATGTCTAGTCTCCCTTTTTGGCTCTAATCTGATAGTGGTAGTGGGGGGGTAGATGACTAGTTCTCCCTTATGGCTCTAATCTGATTGTGGTAGTGGGGTGGTAGATGTCTAGGCTCCCTTTTTGGCTCTAATCTGATAGTGGTAGTGGGGGTGGTAGATGTCTAGTCTCCCTTATGGCTCTAATCTGATAGTGGTATTGGGGTGGTAGATGTCTAGTCTCCCTATGGCTCTAATCTGATAGTGGTATATACCTAGTCTGCTTTATGGCTCTAATCTGATAGAGTGGTATTGGGGTTGGTAGATGACTAGTCTCCCTTATGGCTCTAATCTGATAGTCGTAATGGGGTGGTAGATGTCTAGTCTCCCTTATGGCTCTAATCTGATAGTGGTAGTGGGGTGGTAGATGTCTAGTCTCCCTTGTGGCTCTAATCTGATAGTGGTATGTGCATTGTCTCCCTTATGGCTCTAATCTGATAGTGGTAATGGGTGGTAGATGTCTAGTCTACTTTTTGGCTCTAATCTGATAGTGGTAGTGGGGTGGTAGATGTCTAGTCTCCCTTATGGCTCTAATCTGATAGTGGTATATACCTAGTCTGCTTTATGGCTCTAATCTGATAGTGGTATTGGGGTGGTAGATGACTAGTCTCCCTTATGGCTCTAATCTGATAGTGGTAATGGGGTGGTAGATGTCTAGTCTCCCTTATGGCTCTAATCTGATAGTGGTAGTGGGGTGGTAGATGTCTAGTCTCCCTTGTGGCTCTAATCTGAGAGTGGTATGTGCATTGTCTCCCTTATGGCTCTAATCTGATAGTGGTAATGGGTGGTAGATGTCTAGTCTCCTTTATGGCTCTAATCTGATAGTGGTAGTGGGGTGGTAGATGTCTAGTCTCCCTAATGGCTCTAATCTGATAGTGGTATATGCCTAGTCTGCTTTATGGCTCTAATCTGATAGTGGTAGTGGGGTGGTAGATGTCTAGTCTCCCTTATGGCTCTAATCTGATAGTGGTATATGCCTAGTCTGCTTTATGGCTCTGATATGATAGTGGTAATGGGGTGGTAGATGTCTAGTCTCCCTTTTGGCTCTAATCTGATAGTGGTAGTGGGGTGGTAGATGTCTAGTCTCCCTTTGGCTCTAATCTGATAGTGGTATGGGGTGGTAGATGTCTAGTCTCCCTTATGGCTCTAATCTGATAGTGGTAGTATGGTACCTAGTCTCCCTTATGGCTCTAATCTGATAGTGGTAGTGGGGTGGTAGATGTCTAGTCTCCCTTATGGCTCTAATCTGATAGTGGTATGTGCTAGTCTCCTTTATGGCTCTAATCTGATAGTGGTAATGGGGTGGTAGATGTCTAGTCTCCCTTATGGCTCTAATCTGATAGTGGTAATGGGGTGGTAGATGTCTAGTCTCCCTTATGGCTCTAATCTGATAGTGGTAGTGGGGTGGTAGATGACTAGTCTCCTTATGGCTCTAATCTGAGAGTGGTATGTGCATTGTCTCCCTTATGGCTCTAATCTGATAGTGGTAATGGGTGGTAGATGTCTAGTCTCCTTATGGCTCTAATCTGATAGTGGTAGTGGGGTGGTAGATGTCTAGTCTCCCTTATGGCTCTAATCTGAGAGTGGTATGTGCATTGTCTCCCTTTTGGCTCTAATCTGATAGTGGTAATGGGTGGTAGATGTCTAGTCTCCTTATGGCTCTAATCTGATAGTGGTAGTGGGGTGGTAGATGTCTAGTCTCCCTTATGGCTCTAATCTGATAGTGGTAATGGGTGGTAGATGTCTAGTCTGCTTTATGGCTCTAATCTGATAGTGGTAATGGGGTGGTAGATGTCTAGTCTCCCTTTTGGCTCTAATCTGATAGTGGTAGTGGGGTGGTAGATGTCTAGTCTCCCTTATGGCTCTAATCTGATAGTGGTAGTGGGGTGGTAGATGTCTAGTCTCCCTTATGGCTCTAATCTGATAGTGGTATATGCCTAGTCTGCTTTATGGCTCTAACCTGATAGTGGTATTGGGGTGGTAGATGTCTAGTCTCCCTTATGGCTCTAATCTGATAGTGGTAATGGGGTGGTAGATGTCTAGTCTCCCTTATGGCTCTAATCTGATAGTGGTAGTGGGGTGGTAGATGTCTAGTCTCCCTTATGGCTCTAATCTGATAGTGGTATGTGCATTGTCTCCCTTATGGCTCTAATCTGATAGTGGTAATGGGGTGGTAGATGTCTAGTCTCCCTTTATGGCTCTAATCTGATAGTGGTAGTGGGGTGGTAGATGACTAGTCTCCCTTATGGCTCTAATCTGATAGTGGTATATACCTAGTCTGCTTTATGGCTCTAATCTGATAGTGGTATTGGGTGGTAGATGTCTAGTCTCCTTATGGCTCTAATCTGATAGTGGTATGGGGTGGTAGATGTCTAGTCTCCCTTATGGCTCTAATCTGATAGTGGTAGTGGGGTGGTAGATGTCTAGTCTCCCTTATGGCTCTAATCTGATAGTGGTATGTGGTAGATTGTCTCCCTTATGGCTCTAATCTGATAGTGGTAATGGGGTGGTAGATGTCTAGTCTCCTTTATGGCTCTAATCTGATAGTGGTAGTGGGGTGGTAGATGTCTAGTCTCCCTTATGGCTCTAATCTGATAGTGGTATATGCCTAGTCTGCTTTATGGCTCTAATCTGATAGTGGTAATGGGGTGGTAGATGTCTAGTCTCCCTTATGGCTCTAATCTGATAGTGGTAGTGGGGTGGTAGATGTCTAGTCTCCCTTATGGCTCTAATCTGATAGTGGTATGGGGTGGTAGATGTCTAGTCTCCCTTATGGCTCTAATCTGATAGTGGTATATGTCTAGTCTCCCTTATGGCTCTAATCTGATAGTGGTAGTGGGGTGGTAGATGTCTAGTCTCCCTTATGGCTCTAATCTGATAGTGGTATTGGGGTGGTAGATGTCTAGTCTCCCTTATGGCTCTAATCTGATAGTGGTATATGCCTAGTCTCCTTATGGCTCTAATCTGATAGTGGTAGTGGGGTGGTAGATGTCTAGTCTCCCTTATGGCTCTAATCTGATAGTGGTAGTGGGGTGGTAGATGTCTAGTCTCCCTTATGGCTCTAATCTGATAGTGGTATATGCTAGTCTGCTTTATGGCTCTAATCTGATAGTGGTATTGGGGTGGTAGATGTCTAGTCTCCCTTATGGCTCTAATCTGATAGTGGTAATGGGTGGTAGATGTCTAGTCTCCCTTTGGCTCTAATCTGATAGTGGTAATGGGGTGGTAGATGTCTAGTCTCCCTTATGGCTCTAATCTGATAGTGGTAGTGGGGTGGTAGATGTCTAGTCTCCCTTATGGCTCTAATCTGATAGTGGTATGTGCATTGTCTCCCTTTTGGCTCTAATCTGATAGTGGTAATGGGTGGTAGATGTCTAGTCTCCCTTATGGCTCTAATCTGATAGTGGTAATGGGTGGTAGATGTCTAGTCTGCCTTTATGGCTCTAATCTGATAGTGGTAATGGGGTGGTAGATGTCTAGTCTCCCTTTTGGCTCTAATCTGATAGTGGTAGTGGGGTGGTAGATGTCTAGTCTCCCTTTTTGGCTCTAATCTGATAGTGGTAGTGGGGTGGTAGATGTCTAGTCTCCCTTATGGCTCTAATCTGATAGTGGTAGTGGGGTGGTAGATGTCTAGTCTCCTTTTTGGCTCTAATCTGATAGTGGTAGTGGGGTGGTAGATGTCTAGTCTCCCTTATGGCTCTAATCTGATAGTGGTATTGGGGTGGTAGATGTCTAGTCTCCCTTATGGCTCTAATCTGATAATGGTATATACCTAGTCTGCTTTATGGCTCTAATCTGATAGTGGTATGGGGTGGTAGATGTCTAGTCTCCCTTATGGCTCTAATCTGACAGTGGTAATGGGGTGGTAGATGTCTAGTCTCCCTTATGGCTCTAATCTGATAGTGGTAGTGGGGTGGTAGATGTCTAGTCTCCCTTATGGCTCTAATCTGATAGTGGTATGTGCATTGTCTCCCTTATGGCTCTAATCTGATAGTGGTAGTGGGGTGGTAGATGTCTAGTCTCCCTTATGGCTCTAATCTGATAGTGGTATATGCCTAGTCTGCTTTATGGCTCTAATCTGATAGTGGTAGTGGGGTGGTAGATGTCTAGTCTCCCTTATGGCTCTAATCTGATAGTGGTATATGCCTAGTCTCCTTTATGGCTCTGATCTGATAGTGGTAATGGGGTGGTAGATGTCTAGTCTCCCTTTTGGCTCTAATCTGATAGTGGTAGTGGGGTGGTAGATGTCTAGTCTCCCTTTTTGGCTCTAATCTGATAGTGGTATTGGGGTGGTAGATGTCTAGTCTCCCTTATGGCTCTAATCTGATAGTGGTATATACCTAGTCTCCTTATGGCTCTAATCTGATAGTGGTAGTGGGGTGGTAGATGTCTAGTCTCCCTTATGGCTCTAATCTGATAGTGGTATGTGCATTGTCTCCCTTATGGCTCTAATCTGATAGTGGTAATGGGTGGTAGATGTCTAGTCTCCCTTTTGGCTCTAATCTGATAGTGGTAATGGGGTGGTAGATGTCTAGTCTCCCTTATGGCTCTAATCTGATAGTGGTAGTGGGGTGGTAGATGTCTAGTCTCCCTTATGGCTCTAATCTGATAGTGGTATGTGCATTGTCTCCTTTTTGGCTCTAATCTGATAGTGGTAATGGGTGGTAGATGTCTAGTCTCCCTTATGGCTCTAATCTGATAGTGGTAATGGGGTGGTAGATGTCTAGTCTCTTTATGGCTCTAATCTGATAGTGGTAATGGGGTGGTAGATGTCTAGTCTCCCTTTTTGGCTCTAATCTGATAGTGGTAGTGGGGTGGTAGATGTCTAGTCTCCCTTTTGGCTCTAATCTGATAGTGGTAGTGGGGTGGTAGATGACTAGTCTCCCTTATGGCTCTAATCTGATAGTGGTAGTGGGGTGGTAGATGTCTAGTCTCCCTTTTGGCTCTAATCTGATAGTGGTAGTGGGGTGGTAGATGTCTAGTCTCCCTTATGGCTCTAATCTGATAGTGGTATTGGGGTGGTAGATGTCTAGTCTCCCTTATGGCTCTAATCTGATAGTGGTATATACCTAGTCTGCTTTATGGCTCTAATCTGATAGTGGTATTGGGGTGGTAGATGACTAGTCTCCCTTATGGCTCTAATCTGATAGTGGTAATGGGGTGGTAGATGTCTAGTCTCCCTTATGGCTCTAATCTGATAGTGGTAGTGGGGTGGTAGATGTCTAGTCTCCCTTATGGCTCTAATCTGATAGTGGTATGTGCATTGTCTCCCTTATGGCTCTAATCTGATAGTGGTAATGGGTGGTAGATGTCTAGTCTCCTTTATGGCTCTAATCTGATAGTGGTAGTGGGGTGGTAGATGTCTAGTCTCCCTTATGGCTCTAATCTGATAGTGGTATATACCTAGTCTGCTTTATGGCTCTAATCTGATAGTGGTATTGGGTGGTAGATGTCTAGTCTCCCTTATGGCTCTAATCTGATAGTGGTAATGGGGTGGTAGATGTCTAGTCTCCCTTATGGCTCTAATCTGATAGTGGTAGTGGGGTGGTAGATGACTAGTCTCCCTTGTGGCTCTAATCTGAGAGTGGTATGTGCATTGTCTCCCTTATGGCTCTAATCTGATAGTGGTAATGGGTGGTAGATGTCTAGTCTACTTTATGGCTCTAATCTGATAGTGGTAGTGGGGTGGTAGATGTCTAGTCTCCCTAATGGCTCTAATCTGATAGTGGTATATGCCTAGTCTGCTTTATGGCTCTAATCTGATAGTGGTAGTGGGGTGGTAGATGTCTAGTCTCCCTTATGGCTCTAATCTGATAGTGGTATATGCCTAGTCTGCTTTATGGCTCTAATCTGATAGTGGTAATGGGGTGGTAGATGTCTAGTCTCCCTTTTGGCTCTAATCTGATAGTGGCAGTGGGGTGGTAGATGTCTAGTCTCCCTTTTTGGCTCTAATCTGATAGTGGTATTGGGGTGGTAGATGTCTAGTCTCCCTTATGGCTCTAATCTGATAGTGGTATATACCTAGTCTCCCTTATGGCTCTAATCTGATAGTGGTAGTGGGGTGGTAGATGACTAGTCTCCCTTATGGCTCTAATCTGATAGTGGTATGTGCATTGTCTCCCTTATGGCTCTAATCTGATAGTGGTAATGGGGTGGTAGATGTCTAGTCTCCCTTTTGGCTCTAATCTGATAGTGGTAATGGGGTGGTAGATGTCTAGTCTCCCTTATGGCTCTAATCTGATAGTGGTAGTGGGGTGGTAGATGTCTAGTCTCCCTTATGGCTCTAATCTGATAGTGGTATGTGCATTGTCTCCCTTATGGCTCTAATCTGATAGTGGTAGTGGGTGGTAGATGTCTAGTCTCCTTTATGGCTCTAATCTGATAGTGGTAGTGGGGTGGTAGATGTCTAGTCTCCCTTATGGCTCTAATCTGATAGTGGTATGTGCATTGTCTCCCTTATGGCTCTAATCTGATAGTGGTAATGGGTGGTAGATGTCTAGTCTCCTTTATGGCTCTAATCTGATAGTGGTAGTGGGGTGGTAGATGTCTAGTCTCCCTTATGGCTCTAATCTGATAGTGGTATATGCCTAGTCTGCTTTATGGCTCTAATCTGATAGTGGTAATGGGGTGGTAGATGTCTAGTCTCCCTTATGGCTCTAATCTGATAGTGGTATGTGCATTGTCTCCCTTATGGCTCTAATCTGATAGTGGTAATGGGTGGTAGATGTCTAGTCTCCCTTTTGGCTCTAATCTGATAGTGGTAGTGGGTGGTAGATGTCTAGTCTCCCTTGTGGCTCTAATCTGATAGTGGTATGTGCATTGTCTCCCTTATGGCTCTAATCTGATAGTGGTAATGGGTGGTAGATGTCTAGTCTCCTTTATGGCTCTAATCTGATAGTGGTAGTGGGGTGGTAGATGTCTAGTCTCCCTTATGGCTCTAATCTGATAGTGGTATATGCCTAGTCTCCTTTATGGCTCTAATCTGATAGTGGTAGTGGGGTGGTAGATGTCTAGTCTCCTTTATGGCTCTAATCTGATAGTGGTAGTGGGGTGGTAGATGTCTAGTCTCCCTTATGGCTCTAATCTGATAGTGGTATATGCCTAGTCTGCTTTATGGCTCTAATCTGATAGTGGTAATGGGGTGGTAGATGTCTAGTCTCCCTTTTGGCTCTAATCTGATAGTGGTATGTGCATTGTCTCCCTTATGGCTCTAATCTGATAGTGGTAATGGGTGGTAGATGTCTAGTCTCCCTTTTGGCTCTAATCTGATAGTGGTAATGGGGTGGTAGATGTCTAGTCTCCCTTATGGCTCTAATCTGATAGTGGTAGTGGGGTGGTAGATGTCTAGTCTCCCTTATGGCTCTAATCTGATAGTGGTATGTGCATTGTCTCCCTTTTGGCTCTAATCTGATAGTGGTAATGGGTGGTAGATGTCTAGTCTCCCTTATGGCTCTAATCTGATAGTGGTAATGGGTGGTAGATGTCTAGTCTCCTTTATGGCTCTAATCTGATAGTGGTAATGGGGTGGTAGATGTCTAGTCTCCCTTTTGGCTCTAATCTGATAGTGGTAGTGGGTGGTAGATGTCTAGTCTCCCTTTTTGGCTCTAATCTGATAGTGGTAGTGGGGTGGTAGATGTCTAGTCTCCCTTATGGCTCTAATCTGATAGTGGTAGTGGGGTGGTAGATGTCTAGTCTCCCTTATGGCTCTAATCTGATAGTGGTATATACCTAGTCTGCTTTATGGCTCTAATCTGATAGTGGTATTGGGGTGGTAGATGTCTAGTCTCCCTTATGGCTCTAATCTGATAGTGGTAATGGGGTGGTAGATGTCTAGTCTCCCTTATGGCTCTAATCTGATAGTGGTAGTGGGGTGGTAGATGTCTAGTCTCCCTTATGGCTCTAATCTGATAGTGGTATGTGCATTGTCTCCCTTATGGCTCTAATCTGATAGTGGTAATGGGTGGTAGATGTCTAGTCTCCTTTATGGCTCTAATCTGATAGTGGTAGTGGGGTGGTAGATGTCTAGTCTCCCTTATGGCTCTAATCTGATAGTGGTATATGCCTAGTCTGCTTTATGGCTCTAATCTGATAGTGGTAGTGGGGTGGTAGATGTCTAGTCTCCCTTATGGCTCTAATCTGATAGTGGTATATGCCTAGTCTGCTTTATGGCTCTAATCTGATAGTGGTAATGGGGTGGTAGATGTCTAGTCTCCCTTTTGGCTCTAATCTGATAGTGGTAGTGGGGTGGTAGATGTCTAGTCTCCCTTTTGGCTCTAATCTGATAGTGGTATTGGGGTGGTAGATGTCTAGTCTCCCTTATGGCTCTAATCTGATAGTGGTATATACCTAGTCTCCCTTATGGCTCTAATCTGATAGTGGTAGTGGGGTGGTAGATGTCTAGTCTCCCTTATGGCTCTAATCTGATAGTGGTATGTGCATTCTCCCTTATGGCTCTAATCTGATAGTGGTAATGGGGTGGTAGATGTCTAGTCTCCCTTTTGGCTCTAATCTGATAGTGGTAATGGGGTGGTAGATGTCTAGTCTCCCTTATGGCTCTAATCTGATAGTGGTAGTGGGGTGGTAGATGTCTAGTCTCCCTTATGGCTCTAATCTGATAGTGGTATGTGCATTGTCTCCCTTATGGCTCTAATCTGATAGTGGTAGTGGGTGGTAGATGTCTAGTCTCCTTTATGGCTCTAATCTGATAGTGGTATTGGGGTGGTAGATGTCTAGTCTCCCTTATGGCTCTAATCTGATAGTGGTAATGGGTGGTAGATGTCTAGTCTCCCTTATGGCTCTAATCTGATAGTGGTAGTGGGGTGGTAGATGTCTAGTCTCCCTTATGGCTCTAATCTGATAGTGGTATGTGCATTGTCTCCCTTATGGCTCTAATCTGATAGTGGTATATGCCTAGTCTGCTTTATGGCTCTAATCTGATAGTGGTAGTGGGTGGTAGATGTCTAGTCTCCCTTATGGCTCTAATCTGATAGTGGTATATGCCTAGTCTGCTTTATGGCTCTAATCTGATAGTGGTATTGGGGTGGTAGATGTCTAGTCTCCCTTATGGCTCTAATCTGATAGTGGTATATGCCTAGTCTGCTTTATGGCTCTAATCTGATAGTGGTAATGGGGTGGTAGATGTCTAGTCTCCCTTTTTGCTCTAATCTGATAGTGGTAGTGGGGTGGTAGATGTCTAGTCTCCCTTATGGCTCTAATCTGATAGTGGTAATGGGGTGGTAGATGTCTAGTCTCCCTTTTGGCTCTAATCTGATAGTGGTAGTGGGGTGGTAGATGTCTAGTCTCCCTTATGGCTCTAATCTGATAGTGGTAGTGGGGTGGTAGATGTCTAGTCTCCCTTATGGCTCTAATCTGATAGTGGTAATGGGGTGGTAGATGTCTAGTCTCCCTTTTGGCTCTAATCTGATAGTGGTAGTGGGGTGGTAGATGTCTAGTCTCCCTTATGGCTCTAATCTGATAGTGGTATTGGGGTGGTAGATGTCTAGTCTCCCTTATGGCTCTAATCTGATAGTGGTAATGGGGTGGTAGATGTCTAGTCTCCCTTTGGCTCTAATCTGATAGTGGTAATGGGGTGGTAGATGTCTAGTCTCCCTTATGGCTCTAATCTGATAGTGGTAGTGGGGTGGTAGATGTCTAGTCTCCCTTATGGCTCTAATCTGATAGTGGTAATGGGTGGTAGATGTCTAGTCTCCTTTATGGCTCTAATCTGATAGTGGTAGTGGGGTGGTAGATGTCTAGTTTCCCTAATGGCTCTAATCTGATAGTGGTATATGCCTAGTCTGCTTTATGGCTCTAATCTGATAGTGGTAGTGGGGTGGTAGATGTCTAGTCTCCCTTATGGCTCTAATCTGATTGTGGTATATGCCTAGTCTGCTTTATGGCTCTAATCTGATAGTGGTAATGGGGTGGTAGATGTCTAGTCTCCCTTTTGGCTCTAATCTGATAGTGGTAGTGGGGTGGTAGATGTCTAGTCTCCCTTTTTGGCTCTAATCTGATAGTGGTATTGGGGTGGTAGATGTCTAGTCTCCCTTATGGCTCTAATCTGATAGTGGTATATACCTAGTCTCCCTTATGGCTCTAATCTGATAGTGGTAGTGGGGTGGTAGATGTCTAGTCTCCCTTATGGCTCTAATCTGATAGTGGTATGTGCATTGTCTCCCTTATGGCTCTAATCTGATAGTGGTAATGGGGTGGTAGATGTCTAGTCTCCCTTTTGGCTCTAATCTGATAGTGGTAATGGGGTGGTAGATGTCTAGTCTCCCTTATGGCTCTAATCTGATAGTGGTAGTGGGGTGGTAGATGTCTAGTCTCCCTTATGGCTCTAATCTGATAGTGGTATGTGCATTGTCTCCCTTATGGCTCTAATCTGATAGTGGTAGTGGGTGGTAGATGTCTAGTCTCCTTTATGGCTCTAATCTGATAGTGGTATGGGGTGGTAGATGTCTAGTCTCCCTTATGGCTCTAATCTGATAGTGGTAATGGGTGGTAGATGTCTAGTCTCCCTTATGGCTCTAATCTGATAGTGGTAGTGGGGTGGTAGATGTCTAGTCTCCCTTATGGCTCTAATCTGATAGTGGTATGTGCATTGTCTCCCTTATGGCTCTAATCTGATAGTGGTATATGCCTAGTCTGCTTTATGGCTCTAATCTGATAGTGGTAGTGGGTGGTAGATGTCTAGTCTCCCTTATGGCTCTAATCTGATAGTGGTATATGCCTAGTCTGCTTTATGGCTCTAATCTGATAGTGGTATTGGGGTGGTAGATGTCTAGTCTCCCTTATGGCTCTAATCTGATAGTGGTATATGCCTAGTCTGCTTTATGGCTCTAATCTGATAGTGGTAATGGGGTGGTAGATGTCTAGTCTCCCTTTTGGCTCTAATCTGATAGTGGTAGTGGGGTGGTAGATGTCTAGTCTCCCTTATGGCTCTAATCTGATAGTGGTAGTGGGGTGGTAGATGTCTAGTCTCCCTTATGGCTCTAATCTGATAGTGGTATGGGGTGGTAGATGTCTAGTCTCCCTTTGGCTCTAATCTGATAGTGGTAATGGGGTGGTAGATGTCTAGTCTCCCTTTTGGCTCTAATCTGATAGTGGTAGTGGGGTGGTAGATGTCTAGTCTCCCTTATGGCTCTAATCTGATAGTGGTATTGGGGTGGTAGATGTCTAGTCTCCCTTATGGCTCTAATCTGATAGTGGTAATGGGGTGGTAGATGTCTAGTCTCCCTTTGGCTCTAATCTGATAGTGGTAATGGGGTGGTAGATGTCTAGTCTCCCTTATGGCTCTAATCTGATAGTGGTAGTGGGGTGGTAGATGACTAGTCTCCCTTATGGCTCTAATCTGATAGTGGTAATGGGTGGTAGATGTCTAGTCTACTTTATGGCTCTAATCTGATAGTGGTAGTGGGGTGGTATATGTCTAGTCTCCCTTATGGCTCTAATCTGATAGTGGTAATGGGTGGTAGATGTCTAGTCTCCCTTATGGCTCTAATCTGATAGTGGTAGTGGGGTGGTAGATGTCTAGTCTCCCTTATGGCTCTAATCTGATAGTGGTATGTGCATTGTCTCCCTTATGGCTCTAATCTGATAGTGGTATATGCCTAGTCTGCTTTATGGCTCTAATCTGATAGTGGTACTGGGTGGTAGATGTCTAGTCTCCCTTATGGCTCTAATCTGATAGTGGTATATGCCTAGTCTGCTTTATGGCTCTAATCTGATAGTGGTATTGGGGTGGTAGATGTCTAGTCTCCCTTATGGCTCTAATCTGATAGTGGTATATGCCTAGTCTGCTTTATGGCTCTAATCTGATAGTGGTAATGGGGTGGTAGATGTCTAGTCTCCCTTTTGGCTCTAATCTGATAGTGGTAGTGGGTGGTAGATGTCTAGTCTCCCTTTTGGCTCTAATCTGATAGTGGTAGTGGGGTGGTAGATGACTAGTCTCCCTTATGGCTCTAATCTGATAGTGGTAGTGGGGTGGTAGATGTCTAGTCTCCCTTTTGGCTCTAATCTGATAGTGGTAGTGGGGTGGTAGATGTCTAGTCTCCCTTATGGCTCTAATCTGATAGTGGTATTGGGGTGGTAGATGTCTAGTCTCCCTTATGGCTCTAATCTGATAGTGGTATATACCTAGTCTGCTTTATGGCTCTAATCTGATAGTGGTATTGGGGTGGTAGATGACTAGTCTCCCTTATGGCTCTAATCTGACAGTGGTAATGGGGTGGTAGATGTCGAATCTCCCTTTGGCTCTAATCTGATAGTGGTAATGGGGTGGTAGATGTCTAGTCTCCCTTATGGCTCTAATCTGATAGTGGTAGTGGGGTGGTAGATGTCTAGTCTCCCTTATGGCTCTAATCTGATAGTGGTATGTGCATTGTCTCCCTTATGGCTCTAATCTGATAGTGGTAATGGGTGGTAGATGTCTAGTCTCCTTTATGGCTCTAATCTGATAGTGGTAGTGGGGTGGTAGATGTCTAGTCTCCCTTATGGCTCTAATCTGATAGTGGTATGTGCATTGTCTCCCTTATGGCTCTAATCTGATAGTGGTAATGGGTGGTAGATGTCTAGTCTCCTTTATGGCTCTAATCTGATAGTGGTAGTGGGGTGGTAGATGTCTAGTCTCCCTTATGGCTCTAATCTGATAGTGGTATATACCTAGTCTGCTTTATGGCTCTAATCTGATAGTGGTATTGGGGTGGTAGATGTCTAGTCTCCCTTATGGCTCTAATCTGATAGTGGTAATGGGGTGGTAGATGTCTAGTCTCCCTTTTGGCTCTAATCTGATAGTGGTAATGGGGTGGTAGATGTCTAGTCTCCCTTATGGCTCTAATCTGATAGTGGTATATGCCTAGTCTGCTTTATGGCTCTAATCTGATAGTGGTATGGGGTGGTAGATGTCTAGTCTCCCTTATGGCTCTAATCTGATAGTGGTAATGGGGTGGTAGATGTCTAGTCTCCCTTTGGCTCTAATCTGATAGTGGTAATGGGGTGGTAGATGTCTAGTCTCCCTTATGGCTCTAATCTGATAGTGGTATATGCCTAGTCTGCTTTATGGCTCTAATCTGATAGTGGTATTGGGGTGGTAGATGTCTAGTCTCCCTTATGGCTCTAATCTGATAGTGGTATATGCCTAGTCTGCTTTATGGCTCTAATCTGATAGTGGTATTGGGGTGGTAGATGTCTAGTCTCCCTTTTGGCTCTAATCTGATAGTGGTAGTGGGGTGGTAGATGTCTAGTCTCCCTTATGGCTCTAATCTGATAGTGGTATATGCCTAGTCTGCTTTATGGCTCTAATCTGATAGTGGTAGTGGGGTGGTAGATGTCTAGTCTCCCTTTTGGCTCTAATCTGATAGTGGTATATGCCTAGTCTGCTTTATGGCTCTAATCTGATAGTGGTAATGGGGTGGTAGATGTCTAGTCTCCCTTTTGGCTCTAATCTGATAGTGGTAGTGGGGTGGTAGATGTCTAGTCTCCCTTTTGGCTCTAATCTGATAGTGGTAGTGGGGTGGTAGATGTCTAGTCTCCCTTATGGCTCTAATCTGATAGTGGTATATGCCTAGTCTGCTTTATGGCTCTAATCTGATAGTGGTATTGGGGTGGTAGATGTCTAGTCTCCCTTATGGCTCTAATCTGATAGTGGTAATGGGGTGGTAGATGTCTAGTCTCCCTTTGGCTCTAATCTGATAGTGGTAATGGGGTGGTAGATGTCTAGTCTCCCTTATGGCTCTAATCTGATAGTGGTAGTGGGGTGGTAGATGTCTAGTCTCCCTTATGGCTCTAATCTGATAGTGGTATGTGCATGTCTCCCTTATGGCTCTAATCTGATAGTGGTAATGGGTGGTAGATGTCTAGTCTCCTTTATGGCTCTAATCTGATAGTGGTAGTGGGGTGGTAGATGTCTAGTCTCCCTTATGGCTCTAATCTGATAGTGGTATGTGGTATTGTCTCCTTATGGCTCTAATCTGATAGTGGTAATGGGTGGTAGATGTCTAGTCTCCCTTTTTTGCTCTAATCTGATAGTGGTAGTGGGGTGGTAGATGTCTAGTCTCCCTTATGGCTCTAATCTGATAGTGGTATATGCCTAGTCTGCTTTATGGCTCTAATCTGATAGTGGTAGTGGGTGGTAGATGTCTAGTCTCCCTTATGGCTCTAATCTGATAGTGGTATATGCCTAGTCTGCTTTATGGCTCTAATCTGATAGTGGTAGTGGGGTGGTAGATGTCTAGTCTCCCTTATGGCTCTAATCTGATAGTGGTAATGGGGTGGTAGATGTCTAGTCTCCCTTTTGGCTCTAATCTGATAGTGGTAGTGGGGTGGTAGATGTCTAGTCTCCTTTATGGCTCTAATCTGATAGTGGTAGTGGGGTGGTAGATGTCTAGTCTCCCTTATGGCTCTAATCTGATAGTGGTATATGCTAGTCTGCTTTATGGCTCTAATCTGATAGTGGTAATGGGGTGGTAGATGTCTAGTCTCCCTTTTGGCTCTAATCTGATAGTGGTATGGGGTGGTAGATGTCTAGTCTCCCTTATGGCTCTAATCTGATAGTGGTAATGGGTGGTAGATGTCTAGTCTCCCTTATGGCTCTAATCTGATAGTGGTAGTGGGGTGGTAGATGTCTAGTCTCCCTTATGGCTCTAATCTGATAGTGGTATATGCCTAGTCTGCTTTATGGCTCTAATCTGATAGTGGTAGTGGGTGGTAGATGTCTAGTCTCCCTTATGGCTCTAATCTGATAGTGGTATATGCTAGTCTGCTTTATGGCTCTAATCTGATAGTGGTAGTGGGGTGGTAGATGTCTAGTCTCCCTTATGGCTCTAATCTGATAGTGGTATATGCCTAGTCTGCTTTATGGCTCTAATCTGATAGTGGTAATGGGGTGGTAGATGTCTAGTCTCCCTTTTGGCTCTAATCTGATAGTGGTAGTGGGGTGGTAGATGTCTAGTCTCCCTTTTTGGCTCTAATCTGATAGTGGTATTGGGGTGGTAGATGTCTAGTCTCCCTTATGGCTCTAATCTGATAGTGGTATATACCTAGTCTGCTTTATGGCTCTAATCTGATAGTGGTATTGGGGTGGTAGATGTCTAGTCTCCCTTATGGCTCTAATCTGATAGTGGTATATGCCTAGTCTGCTTTATGGCTCTAATCTGATAGTGGTATTGGGGTGGTAGATGAGTCTCCCTTATGGCTCTAATCTGATAGTGGTAATGTGAATGTCTCTCTTATGGCTCTAATCTGATAGTGGTAATGGGGTGGTAGATGTCTAGTCTCCCTTATGGCTCTAATCTGATAGTGGTATGTGCATTGTCTCCCTTATGGCTCTAATCTGATAGTGGTAATGGGTGGTAGATGTCTAGTCTCCTTTATGGCTCTAATCTGATAGTGGTATTGGGGTGGTAGATGTCTAGTCTCCCTTTTGGCTCTAATCTGATAGTGGTAGTGGGGTGGTAGATGTCTAGTCTCCCTTATGGCTCTAATCTGATAGTGGTAATGGGTGGTAGATGTCTAGTCTCCCTTATGGCTCTAATCTGATAGTGGTAGTGGGGTGGTAGATGTCTAGTCTCCCTTATGGCTCTAATCTGATAGTGGTATATGCCTAGTCTGCTTTATGGCTCTAATCTGATAGTGGTAGTGGGGTGGTAGATGTCTAGTCTCCCTTATGGCTCTAATCTGA
Source organism: Oncorhynchus kisutch (assembly GCF_002021735.2). Classification (NCBI taxonomy): domain Eukaryota; kingdom Metazoa; phylum Chordata; class Actinopteri; order Salmoniformes; family Salmonidae; genus Oncorhynchus; species Oncorhynchus kisutch. The sequence goes on from NW_022263622.1 coordinate 45,630, forward strand.
TAGTGGTATATGCCTAGTCTGCTTTATGGCTCTAATCTGATAGTGGTAATGGGTGGTAGATGTCTAGTCTCCCTTTTGGCTCTAATCTGATAGTGGTAGTGGGGTGGTAGATGTCTAGTCTCCCTTATGGCTCTAATCTGATAGTGGTATATGCCTAGTCTGCTTTATGGCTCTAATCTGATAGTGGTATTGGGTGGTAGATGTCTAGTCTCCCTTATGGCTCTAATCTGATAGTGGTATATGCCTAGTCTGCTTTATGGCTCTAATCTGATAGTGGTAGTGGGGTGGTAGATGTCTAGTCTCCCTTATGGCTCTAATCTGATAGTGGTATATGCCTAGTCTGCTTTATGGTCTGATCTGATAGTGGTAATGGGGTGGTAGATGTCTAGTCTCCCTTTTGGCTCTAATCTGATAGTGGTAGTGGGGTGGTAGATGTCTAGTCTCCCTTTTGGCTCTAATCTGATAGTGGTATTGGGGTGGTAGATGTCTAGTCTCCCTTATGGCTCTAATCTGATAGTGGTATATACTAGTCTGCTTATGGCTCTAATCTGATAGTGGTATTGGGGTGGTAGATGTCTAGTCTCCCTTATGGCTCTAATCTGATAGTGGTATATACCTAGTCTGCTTTATGGCTCTAATCTGATAGTGGTATGGGGTGGTAGATGTCTAGTCTCCCTTATGGCTCTAATCTGATAGTGGTATGTGCATTGTCTCTCTTATGGCTCTAATCTGATAGTGGTAATGGGGTGGTAGATGTCTAGTCTCCCTTATGGCTCTAATCTGATAGTGGTATGTGCATTGTCTCCCTTATGGCTCTAATCTGATAGTGGTAATGGGTGGTAGATGTCTAGTCTCCTTTATGGCTCTAATCTGATAGTGGTATGGGGTGGTAGATGTCTAGTCTCCTTTTGGCTCTAATCTGATAGTGGTAGTGGGGTGGTAGATGTCTAGTCTCCCTTATGGCTCTAATCTGATAGTGGTAGTGGGGTGGTAGATGTCTAGTCTCCCTTATGGCTCTAATCTGATAGTGGTAGTGGGGTGGTAGATGTCTAGTCTCCCTTATGGCTCTAATCTGATAGTGGTATATGCCTAGTCTGCTTTATGGCTCTAATCTGATAGTGGTAGTGGGTGGTAGATGTCTAGTCTCCCTTATGGCTCTAATCTGATAGTGGTATATGCCTAGTCTGCTTATGGCTCTAATCTGATAGTGGTAATGGGGTGGTAGATGTCTAGTCTCCCTTTTGGCTCTAATCTGATAGTGGTAGTGGGGTGGTAGATGTCTAGTCTCCCTTTTGGCTCTAATCTGATAGTGGTATGGGGTGGTAGATGTCTAGTCTCCCTTATGGCTCTAATCTGATAGTGGTATATGTCTAGTCTCCTTTATGGCTCTAATCTGATAGTGGTATTGGGGTGGTAGATGTCTAGTCTCCCTTATGGCTCTAATCTGATAGTGGTAGTGGGGTGGTAGATGTCTAGTCCCCTTATGGCTCTAATCTGATAGTGGTATGTGCCTAGTCTCCTTTATGGCTCTAATCTGATAGTGGTAATTGGGTGGTAGATGTCTAGTCTCCCTTTGGCTCTAATCTGATAGTGGTAATGGGTGGTAGATGTCTAGTCTCCTTTATGGCTCTAATCTGATAGTGGTAATGGGGTGGTAGATGTCTAGTCTCCCTTTTTGGCTCTAATCTGATAGTGGTAGTGGGGTGGTAGATGTCTAGTCTCCCTTATGGCTCTAATCTGATAGTGGTAGTGGGTGGTAGATGTCTAGTCTCCCTTATGGCTCTAATCTGATGTGGTAGTGGGGTGGTAGATGTCTAGTCTCCCTTATGGCTCTAATCTGATAGTGGTATATGTCTAGTCTCCTTATGGCTCTAATCTGATAGTGGTAGTGGGGTGGTAGATGTCTAGTCTCCCTTATGGCTCTAATCTGATAGTGGTATATTGCCTAGTCTCCTTATGGCTCTAATCTGATAGTGGTAATGGGGTGGTAGATGTCTAGTCTCCCTTTATGCTCTAATCTGATAGTGGTAGTGGGGTGGTAGATGTCTAGTCTCCCTTATGGCTCTAATCTGATAGTGGTATTGGGGTGGTAGATGTCTAGTCTCCTTATGGCTCTAATCTGATAGTGGTATATACCTAGTCTGCTTTATGGCTCTAATCTGATAGTGGTATTGGGGTGGTAGATGTCTAGTCTCCCTTATGGCTCTAATCTGATAGTGGTATGGGGTGGTAGATGACTAGTCTCCCTTATGGCTCTAATCTGATAGTGGTATGTGAATTGTCTCCCTTATGGCTCTAATCTGATAGTGGTAATGGTGGTAGAGAGTTGAATCTCCCTTATGGCTCTAATCTGATAGTGGTAAGGGGTGGTAGATGTCTAGTCTCCCTTGTGGCTCTAATCTGAGAGTGGTATGTGCATTGTCTCCCTTATGGCTCTAATCTGATAGTGGTAATGGGTGGTAGATGTCTAGTCTACTTTATGGCTCTAATCTGATAGTGGTAGTGGGGTGGTAGATGTCTAGTCTCCCTTATGGCTCTAATCTGATAGTGGTAATGGGTGGTAGATGCCTAGTCTCCTTTATGGGTCTGATAGTGTAGTGTAATGGGGTGGTAGATGTCTAGTCTCCTTTATGGCTCTAATCTGATAGTGGTAGTGGGGTGGTAGATGTCTAGTCTCCCTTTTGGCTCTAATCTGATAGTGGTAATGGGGTGGTAGATGTCTAGTCTCCCTTATGGCTCTAATCTGATT
>NW_022263623.1:0-48321 GCF_002021735.2 Oncorhynchus kisutch
ACCCTGTACGGTTTCGGCGGTTAAACGCACTCTTTTCGGAACGTCAACATCCCGACTGAACCCAAAGGCTCTTTAGAGCCACCCACATCCGCTTCAAAAGGGCCAAATCCATTGTAGGAAACCATGACCACTCTTGCGTGGACGGGGAGGAGTGTTCATGACAGGAGGCTATGTTCAGTGCAGGCTTTGCGTACAGTCGTATTACGAGACACCTGAAATAAAGGCACCCACGCCTAGGAAATCCCCACCAAGTCCAAAAAGGGGTCCTTATGTCTGGCCATTGCATGGATCTTTTTTTGAAACACACCATTCCCCACCAGTGACAGAGCATAGGCTATGAATAAGGGGGGGGGGGACAGGTCTGTTAGGACAAGCCTCTGAGTGGAAGGCTCTTATGCGCGCTCAGCTCCACTGGGCAAATGGCAGGGGCGCCTATGAGAAAGCAGGGTGTGTCCACGGCCGGCGAATTAGCTTAGCTTCGTCTTCATAAGACGGAAAGGGCTCTCCACCCTCATTCGTTTGTGAGAAGCAACGAGACATCAGCATCATGCCCGATCCAGCAAAGTCCGCGCCCAAGAAGGGCTCCAAGAAAGCCGTCACCAAGACCGCAGGGAAAGGCGGCAAGAACGCCGAAAGTCGAGGAAGGAGAGCTACGCCATTTACGTGTACAAAGTCCTGAAGCAGGTCCACCCGATACCGGCATCTCCTCCAAGGCCATGGGAATCATGAACTCGTTCGTGAACGACATCTTCGAGCGTATCGCCGAGAGTCGTCTCGCCTGGCCCACTACAACAAGCGTTCCCCCATCACCTCCAGTGAGATCCAGACCGCAGTGCGCCTGCTGCTCCCCGAGAGCTGGCCAAGCACGCAGTGTCCGAGGGCACCAAGGCCGTTGACCAAGTACACCAGCTCCAAATAAACAAGCGCAATTTGGAGGTGCTGTAGTAACCCAAAGGCTCTTTTAAGAGCCACCCACCCTGTCAGTGAAAAAAGCAAATCCATGTGTTGTGTGGAGGACATGTGCCAATTGTGGGGAGGGGGGGGTGGATAAAGGATGCTGACATGAACAGGGTAGGAATGGTGTTGCATGCCAGTAGAACACAGTGAGGGGGGAGGTCCCAATGACTGGAGCCTGTATCACTTTAGGCCGTAGCAGGGACCCTCTGCACACATGAAGAACAGTCTCCGAGCAAGTTAACGTCACCGATTGAAACTAGCCGTTCCACCTGTACAAGAGGGGGGGGAGGAGGAGGAGAAGAAGAGCCTCCAAATCTCTCTCTCTCTCTCGGCCTATATCAGGGCGAACAAGCAACATGGGGCGCCAGCCTCCATAGCGCCGGCCGCACAGCCAGACACAAAGACCGGCACGAGTCACGCTGCGGAGTCAAGCGAGGAAGGACTGCGAGAGAGAAGGGCACAAAAGCCTATCTCCGGCCTGTTCCACAGACAGACGAGCTGAGTGAGCTCAACTACTTTGGCCCTCACCTCATCTGCTTTTGAAAGAGACACACAGAGAGAGAGACCACCTAGCAGAAGAAAAAAACACACACTGCACAAAGAGCAGGCTCCAAATCCAACTAAAGGACTAATAAAACATCACACACAGTGTATTATTTCCTGTGCCTCCTGGACACATGACGAATACAAGGTGAAACTAGTCTCAGCCAGGCCTCACAAGTGCATGTGTTTTAAGGTCCCCAAAAGAGCTCTCCTTTAAAACACCAAGGAGCACATCAGGGGACGCCAAACCATTTGATTCCCTTGCCAGACATCTCGGCTCACTCCACAATCAATGGTGCTCGCAATCGGATGCACTTTTAGGGCCATTTAGGAGACAAATAGCACAGGAAAAGCAGTGCGCACCGCTCCACCCGACAGTCGAACGGTGAGGTTTTGAGCGAGTCGCAGCAAAATGCACGGGGCTTCTGCAGCCCACATGACTTTATTCTGAACGGACACAAGTCTGCTCGCTGGGCCGTTCGCTTTTGGGCCAAAAACACGGCTCCGTCGGTGACTTTTGGCCCGATATTGGCGACCAGAAAACACAAGTGAAAGAGCATTTGGCCAGCCCGGAGAAGCCGAGCTGGGTGGCTTGAGTCTACATGGTTCTCATGTCGCGTTTAAGGCCAGCCCCCTGCACGGTGTAGAGCTTCAATAGCGCAGAGCAGCGTCTACAGCAAAGTACTCCTCCTCACAGACTACCGTAGTGTTGTAAGTGTGTGTGTTTACCGGACCGAACGACAGACATGGCAGAAGTCGCACCAGCACCCGCCGCCGCCGCGCCGGCCAAGGCACCCAAGAAGAAGGCAGCAGCCAAGCCCAAGAAAGCGGGACCCAGCGTAGGCGAGCTCATCGTCAAGGCGGTGTCCGCCTCCAAGGAGAGGAGCGGCGTGTCCCTGGCCGCGCTCAAGAAGTCTCTGGCGGCAGGCGGCTACGACGTGGAGAAGAACAACTCCCGTGTCAAGATCGCCGTCAAGAGCCTCGTCACCAAGGGCACCCTGGTCCAGACCAAGGGCACCGGTGCCTCCGGCTCCTTCAAGCTCAACAAGAAGGCCGTCGAGGCAAAGAAGCCCGCCAAGAAAGCCGCAGCCCCCAAAGCTAAGAAGGTGGCCGCCAAGAAGCCCGCCGCCGCCAAGAAGCCCAAGAAGGTAGCAGCCAAGAAGGCCGTGGCCGCAAAGAAGTCCCCCAAGAAGGCCAAGAAGCCCGCTACACCCAAAAAGGCCGCCAAGAGCCCAAAGAAGGTGAAGAAGCCCGCCGCAGCGGCCAAGAAAGCGGCCAAGAGCCCCAAGAAGGCTACCAAGGCAGTGAAGCCCAAAGGCGCCAAGCCCAAGGCAGCCAAGGCCAAGAAGGCAGCCCCCAAGAAGAAGTAAACCTATTCCAAACAGTGTTCTTTCTACTCGACACATGTTGTTACCAGAAAAGGCTCTTTTAAGAGCCACCCACCTCTTTCCATAAAAGCGCATGTCATTCCATGTACGTCCTACCTACCTACCTACCTACCTACCTACCTACCTACCTACCTGTGGTGCAAAAGATATGAAATGAATGACTTACGCACCACATGTTCGAGTGGCTAAATGGCTTTACATTTGTCACTCAAGAGTGCAGCACCCTCACCAGTCAACATTGGTGTGATATGTGTTAGAATTCGCATGTCACATTGATCCTGATAATAAGAGGAATACATACTATAGTGTGTTGGACAGCAGCCATTTGTATTATGAGCCACTCTCGAATTGATTGATACATGTTTCAGTGATTTGAGTTGTCACTTTGGCGCTCCCGCCAATGAGAAAAAGTAACAAAAGTCGGAGGGAAACAGAGTAGCCTAGCCCTTGTCACTCTGCTGCCTGCGGGCGGGCGGGCGGGCTTAGGGCTGACTGTCTGTCTCTCCCTCACTCCAATTGGATAAGGGCACACCGGTCCAGTGGCCAATCGATGCCTCTTGTGGCGAGGTATAAGTAAGGCTCTCGAGGTGGCCAGCGCCTCATTGAGACTTTCTGTGACATACTGAAGCTACCAATATGAGCGGAAGAGGCAAAACCGGAGGCAAGGCCAGGGCGAAGGCAAAGACACGTTCATCCCGTGCCGGGCTCCAGTTCCCCGTGGGCCGTGTGCACAGGCTGCTGCGCAAAGGCAACTACGCCGAGCGTGTGGGCGCTGGCGCACCAGTCTACCTGGCCGCAGTGCTCGAGTACCTGACTGCTGAGATCCTGGAGTTGGCCGGAAACGCTGCCCGTGACAACAAGAAGACTCGTATCATCCCCCGTCACCTGCAGCTGGCAGTCCGTAACGACGAGGAGCTGAACAAACTGCTTGGCGGCGTGACCATCGCTCAGGGTGGTGTTCTGCCCAACATCCAGGCAGTGCTGCTCCCCAAGAAGACTGAGAAGGCCGTCAAAGCCAAGTAAAATCGCTGGTGCGGCTGCAACTTGACTACTCAACCCCCAAAGGCTCTTTTAAGAGCCAACCACCTAGCTCAGCAAAAGCGCAAAGTGTCCTTTGTATGCCTGGCCAACTATTTGGCGCGTTTGTTAGATACACACATAAACACGGCACAGTATCAAGTGCCCACATGAGGCCTAAAATGAAGAATAACAAGTACTAGGCTAGAATGAGAGAGCATTATTGCGCGTAAAGAGTAACGTTGTTCGCGGCCCTAACAAAAGACCCAAGCGGGCCTCGGCGAGGGAGGGGGTTGCATTTTGGGGCGGCACGGAGAGGCCGAGCCTCCCGTCCAATGGGCGGCGGAGGAGGCCTCCGCAACGGGCCAATCAGGGCGGTGCGGAGATGGTGACCAATCAGCAGACGCCGCTGCCGGTTTTATAAACTTCACATAGGCATTTGAAGGCTATACTCCGACTGTGAAAGAAGGAAGCTAGCTAGCGCCATGGCCAGAACCAAGCAAACCGCTCGCAAATCCACCGGTGGCAAAGCACCCAGGAAGCAGCTCGCCACCAAGGCTGCGCGCAAGAGCGCCCCGGCCACCGGCGGCGTGAAGAAGCCTCACCGTTACAGGCCCGGCACCGTGGCTCTTAGAGAGATCCGTCGTTACCAGAAGTCCACTGAGCTGCTGATCCGCAAACTGCCTTTCCAGCGCCTGGTGCGAGAAATTGCCCAGGACTTTAAGACCGACCTGCGCTTCCAGAGTTCCGCAGTGATGGCCCTGCAGGAAGCAAGCGAGGCTTACCTGGTCGGCCTGTTCGAGGACACCAACCTGTGCGCCATCCACGCCAAGAGGGTGACCATCATGCCCAAGGACATCCAGCTGGCCCGTCGTATTCGCGGAGAGCGCGCATAAACGATGACCTGATCTCCAAAATCCCCCAAAGGCTCTTTTAAGAGCCACCTCCATATTTCAGTCAAAAAGGCACAATTGTTCCATTTGTACACGCCCCTTTCCCACAGTGTTCCCTGCTCTCGAGTCCCTACAGACCGTGGTTCGATCCAGGCTGTATCACCACCGGCCGTGATTGTAAATAAGAGTTTGTTCTTAACTGACTTGAGTCGTTTCAATAACGCTCTCTATATGTGATTAGATGTATGCCTAGAGTAGAAGAGGGGGAAAATACAGTAGCAGTAATGAGTGATAGTAATGATATAGGGCAAAAAGTGGCGAAAATGGTCACTATGTAGCTAAGAACAACTGACTTTGAAAGTCCCATGTTGCAGTGCCGCTGATGAGAGGGGAAAAGTTTTACCGTGGAGCACGGAGGCCATCTAGTGGTTAAACGCGGGTGAGCACGTCATAGTTGCTCCCTATTGGTATTTGATCTTCAGGCCAGTGTTTCCCAAACTCGGTCCTCGGGTCCCCAAGTGGGGAACGTTGTGTTTTTTCGAATCCAATTGCTCTTGGAATGTAACATGCTAGAGTATGTCTTTTCCTTTGTGAAAATGGCCATTCAATCATTTCTGGGCCATGTGACATTCCTCGATGGCCCAAAAAATCCATGTTTTGATCCGATCATTACAACGTTAGCTGTGTGCACCCCATAATTCATGCGACTGACTAAGCTATTGAAAGTCAAATGATATATCTCTGTCCAGCGCAAGTGAAAGGTGGTCGAAAAAAAGTGGTACCAACGTTTTGGTTGAAGGTACAGGAAATGTTGTAGGCCACCCAATTAGACGTGATATTATTAAGTCGCCCTTTTGTGCTTGTTTGTGTGAGTGCATAGGTAAGTTGTTTCGATATGGTGGAATAAATGGAGAAATGAAAGGAATGTATTTAGTGGGATGAATTCAGTGTGCGATTGAATATTCCAATGCCATACCCATTGTTAGTCCTTTAGACTAGATCCGAGATCCCTTAAGAGAATGAAGAGAAAAGGTATCAGGACGGCAGGAATCAATAGATGTAATCATCAAGGGCTTGCAAAAGAGCTGTTACGAAACAGGACACAAGCAGCCGGGATGATTGCCCTATTAGTAGTTGACCAATTACAAAATAGCAATCAGCAATGCGGGCAGGTACGTGTTGATTGCTGTATTGGCTTCGTAAATAGGCTTCATAAGGAACTAAATGGCTCAGCACATGACACCTTCACAGTGGAGAATATTTGATACTACTGACTTCCGTTGAGTCGAGTCGTGTGTCCTTGACGTGATTTGAAGTCGACTTCTGATGTGGGATTTAGTTCATTTTTAAAAGAAGATTTGCTGAGGAATCGAAATGATAAGACAAAGTAAAGGCCCTAAATACAGGCTGCCAGTTAAATGCAGCAATGACACGGCTAAAGTGTGTAATTGCCGGACCAAAGAGCAGGAATTGTCTGCTGTTGCATCTTCACTCATGAGACAGGTAATAGCGGAGCTCCGTGGTGCTGAAAAGGACAGCGCCCCTGGCCATTTGCCAAAGCCTATTTCCCGTTGGAGGGATTCTTGACATGCTATAGGCACAGTTCAGTACACCCCTCATCCAACAGACAGACCCCCTCCTGTAATTGGTCCCAGAATCATCCACTTGATTCCCGACCACCAACCGATTCTCGGGGTGCATTGGTGTAAAATGTGGTCGTCGAGATAAAGTTCTATAGGCTACATGGGGTAATGGCATCTGGAGCTTTTTTTTTGGAGCTACCTACACCAGTAGGCGAGCTTACAGATAAAGAGTGCACTAGGCTAGAGAGAAAAGTAGCATTCCGTTTTTCATAAAGTAGGTCAATGTAACTTACCCTCTTTTGATACTTGAGAAACATACATTCACATGATGTCCAAATCTGCAAGAGACAAACCAGCAGAAAATCAGCAGGTGAACAAAAGGGTTAAGTGAATATGATTTAAGAGCAGTCAAATGAAGTAATAGTGACATAGATTGTAAGAACTGAAATCTACCATGTGAACATTGCATTGTGGCTTTAGAAGAGCATGTATTTGTAGATGAATGACAGATTAGGTTTGGTGACAAAGTAACTGTATAATTTGAGGTACTCTACATGAGCATGTGTTTGCCTATTTGATGATCTGTTGGTAGTTAATGTTTGATTTTGACCACGTACTTGTTGTGACAATTGCATCAGGTTGAGGGAGAAATGCTCTGTGTGGCCATTGTGAGTGGCACTTCTGATCCAGCAGGTGGTGTTAAGATCCCTCCCTATGTGGCTTGAATGATGAGCAAGTGTTGGCTAAATGACTTGTGGTCCAGTGGGTGGCGGTGAAATGCCTCCCTATCTATATGACTTTACCTATTCCTTTGACATTGTTCACTTGGAGATGATTCCGGTCTTCTTCGTGTCCTCTTCATGAGCACTTCTGCATGTCTTCCTTCCTGTCTTGCCATGTGTGTTTTTGTTAGATATCACTGGGCACATTCCTAACGTGGAGGTCGTTTGCATAGCTCATGTCATGTGGATATATAAAGTATTGTATTGTAAGGTATGTTAGTCTACGGACTGTCTGACATGGCTCGTCCATATATTGATGTATTCCAATTCCATTTGGGTGTATTGTGTGGAATGTTGGAACATGGTTCGATCTTACTTGTTAGACTTGACTGTGCTGTTGGAGCTAGTAACACAAGCATTTCTGCTAAACAGGTGTATGTATATCTCTCTAGTCACCCCCAAAACCAAATCTTTCTTTGGCCGCCTCTCCTTCCTTCCAGTTCTCTGCTGCCAATGACTGGAAGGAAGTAGAAAAATCTGTGAAACTGGAAACACTTATCTCCCTCACTAGCTTTAAGCACCAACTGTCAGAGCAGCTCACAGATTACTGCACCTGTACATAGCCCACCTATAATTTAGGCCAAACAACTACCTCTTTCCCTACTGTATTTAATGAATGAATTAATTTAGCTCCTTTGCACCCCATTATTTTTATTGCTACTTTGGACATTTCTTCCATTTGCAAATCTACCATTCCAGTGTTTGACTTGCTATATTGTATTTACTTTGCCACCATGGCCTTTTTTTGACCTTTACCTCCCTTATCTCACCTCATTTGCTCACATGGTATATAGACTTGTTTATACTGTATTATTGACTGTATGTTTGTTTTACTCCATGTGTAAGTCTGTGTCGTTGTATGTGTCAAACTGCTTTGCTTTATCTTGGCTAGGTCGCAATTGTAAATGAGAAGTTGTTCTCAACTTGCCTACCTGGTTAAATAAAGGTGAAATAAAAAAATAAATAAAAAAATGTGTCTATTTGATTAGGATTAGGACTTTTCCTCTATGTGTCGCACTTCCATTTCCACTGTCATTTATGCTGCAGGCTAATTACTACCAATGTCATTGTGGTCCAAGTTCAACTCCTAGCCTATAGGGTGTGGTAACAGGCCCTCTGTTATTTGTTGTTGTACTCTGCATGTGAAGTATCTGCACTGTAGCCTATAGAGGAACTAAGCCCTTGATAATAGGGGAACGCAAGCAGTTGAAGGGAACAATTGGCAGAGTCTAACCTGCTGTTGAACACAAACTCCCAGTCCTATGATGTTGCTCTGTGAAGGAGGTTAGCTTTTCAGCATTCAATTCATGGCAGCCTTCTTCTCCCTGGTTGATTTGTGAATGTGAGTGATTCGAGAATGTTTGGCTTTGGTATCCAAGGTGTTTGAGATTGTTGAGGACCAGTGTTCCGAGGGGCTGACTGTGACATCATAAAGCGGAATGTAGTTAGTGTGCTGTTTGAGGGATTCCAATTCAGTCCGTTGCGGCCTTCCAGGCAGCGCAGTTGTGCTTCAAGTGTGCTCTCTGTGTGATGACTTGTTGTGCGCCTACACGGACGGAGTACAGCTACGAACGGAGGTGACATTTGGGGTAAGCCTAAGCCTTTTCGTAACCTTAACCTATTTCTTCTAACTTGCTATGCTTTGTGCTTTGATGACACTAGCTGCATCCCAGCTAGTTGAACGCTTGTTCAGAGCCACCTCCATATTTCAGTCAAAAAGGCACAATTGTTCCATTTGTACACGCCCCTTTCCCACAGTGTTCCCTGCTCTCGAGTCCCTACAGACCGTGGTTCGATTCCAGGCTGTATCACCACCGGCCGTGATTGTAAATAAGAGTTTGTTCTTAACTGACTTGAGTCGTTTCAATAACGCTCTCTATATGTGATTAGATGTATGCCTAGAGTAGAAGAGGGGAAAAATACAGTAGCAGTAATGAGTGATAGTAATGATATAGGGCAAAAAGTGTCGAAAATGGTCACTATGTAGCTAAGAACAACTGACTTTGAAAAGTTGAGAGGGGTTGAGAGGGGAAAGTTTTACCGTGGAGCACGGAGGCCATCTAGTGGTTAAACGCGGGTACTGTCAGCGTGTGAGCACGTCATAGTTGCTCCCTATTGGTATTTGATCTTCAGGCCAGTGTTTCCCAAACTCGGTCCTCGGGTCCCCAAGTGGGGCACGTTGTGTTTTTTCGAATCCAATTGCTCTTGGAATGTAACATGCTAGAGTATGTCTTTTCCTTTGTGAAAATGGCCATTCAATCATTTCTGGGCCATGTGACATTCCTCGATGGCCCAAAAAATCCATGTTTTGATCCGATCATTACAACGTTAGCTGTGTGCACCCCATAATTCATGCGACTGACTAAGCTATTGAAAGTCAAATGATATATCTCTGTCCAGCGCAAGTGAAAGGTGGTCGAAAAAAAGTGGTACCAACGTTTTGGTTGAAGGTACAGGAAATGTTGTAGGCCACCCAATTAGACGTGATATTATTAAGTCGCCCTTTTGTGCTTGTTTGTGTGAGTGCATAGGTAAGTTGTTTCGATATGGTGGAATAAATGGAGAAATGAAAGGAATGTATTTAGTGGGATGAATTCAGTGTGCGATTGAATATTCCAATGCCATACCCATTGTTAGTCCTTTAGACTAGATCCGAGATCCCTTAAGAGAATGAAGAGAAAAGGTATCAGGACGGCAGGAATCAATAGATGTAATCATCAAGGGCTTGCAAAAGAGCTGTTACGAAACAGGACACAAGCAGCCGGGATGATTGCCCTATTAGTAGTTGACCAATTACAAAATAGCAATCAGCAATGCGGGCAGGTACGTGTTGATTGCTGTATTGGCTTCGTAAATAGGCTTCATAAGGAACTAAATGGCTCAGCACATGACACCTTCACAGTGGAGAATATTTGATACTACTGACTTCCGTTGAGTCGAGTCGTGTGTCCTTGACGTGATTTGAAGTCGACTTCTGATGTGGGATTTAGTTCATTTTTAAAAGAAGATTTGCTGAGGAATCGAAATGATAAGACAAAGTAAAGGCCCTAAATACAGGCTGCCAGTTAAATGCAGCAATGACACGGCTAAAGTGTGTAATTGCCGGACCAAAGAGCAGGAATTGTCTGCTGTTGCATCTTCACTCATGAGACAGGTAATAGCGGAGCTCCGTGGTGCTGAAAAGGACAGCGCCCCTGGCCATTTGCCAAAGCCTATTTCCCGTTGGAGGGATTCTTGACATGCTATAGGCACAGTTCAGTACACCCCTCATCCAACAGACAGACCCCCTCCTGTAATTGGTCCCAGAATCATCCACTTGATTCCCGACCACCAACCGATTCTCGGGGTGCATTGGTGTAAAATGTGGTCGTCGAGATAAAGTTCTATAGGCTACATGGGGTAATGGCATCTGGAGCTTTTTTTTTGGAGCTACCTACACCAGTAGGAGAGCTTACAGATAAAGAGTGCACTAGGCTAGAGAGAAAAGTAGCATTCCGTTTTTCATAAAGTAGGTCAATGTAACTTACCCTCTTTTGATACTTGAGAAACATACATTCACATGATGTCCAAATCTGCAAGAGACAAACCAGCAGAAAATCAGCAGGTGAACAAAAGGGTTAAGTGAATATGATTTAAGAGCAGTCAAATGAAGTAATAGTGACATAGATTGTAAGAACTGAAATCTACCATGTGAACATTGCATTGTGGCTTTAGAAGAGCATGTATTTGTAGATGAATGACAGATTAGGTTTGGTGACAAAGTAACTGTATAATTTGAGGTACTCTACATGAGCATGTGTTTGCCTATTTGATGATCTGTTGGTAGTTAATGTTTGATTTTGACCACGTACTTGTTGTGACAATTGCATCAGGTTGAGGGAGAAATGCTCTGTGTGGCCATTGTGAGTGGCACTTCTGATCCAGCAGGTGGTGTTAAGATCCCTCCCTATGTGGCTTGAATGATGAGCCAGTGTTGGCTAAATGACTTGTGGTCCAGTGGGTGGCGGTGAAATGCCTCCCTATCTATATGACTTGACCTATTCCTTTGACATTGTTCACTTGGAGATGATTCCGGTCTTCTTCGTGTCCTCTTCATGAGCACTTCTGCATGTCTTCCTTCCTGTCTTGCCATGTGTGTTTTTGTTAGATATCACTGGGCACATTCCTAACGTGGAGGTCGTTTGCATAGCTCATGTCATGTGGATATATAAAGTATTGTATTGTAAGGTATGTTAGTCTACGGACTGTCTGACATGGCTCGTCCATATATTGATGTATTCCAATTCCATTTGGGTGTATTGTGTGGAATGTTGGAACATGGTTCGATCTTACTTGTTAGACTTGACTGTGCTGTTGGAGCTAGTAACACAAGCATTTCTGCTAAACAGGTGTATGTATATCTCTCTAGTCACCCCCAAAACCAAATCTTTCTTTGGCCGCCTCTCCTTCCTTCCAGTTCTCTGCTGCCAATGACTGGAAGGAAGTAGAAAAATCTGTGAAACTGGAAACACTTATCTCCCTCACTAGCTTTAAGCACCAACTGTCAGAGCAGCTCACAGATTACTGCACCTGTACATAGCCCACCTATAATTTAGGCCAAACAACTACCTCTTTCCCTACTGTATTTAATGAATGAATTAATTTAGCTCCTTTGCACCCCATTATTTTTATTGCTACTTTGGACATTTCTTCCATTTGCAAATCTACCATTCCAGTGTTTGACTTGCTATATTGTATTTACTTTGCCACCATGGCCTTTTTTTGACCTTTACCTCCCTTATCTCACCTCATTTGCTCACATGGTATATAGACTTGTTTATACTGTATTATTGACTGTATGTTTGTTTTACTCCATGTGTAAGTCTGTGTCGTTGTATGTGTCAAACTGCTTTGCTTTATCTTGGCTAGGTCGCAATTGTAAATGAGAAGTTGTTCTCAACTTGCCTACCTGGTTAAATAAAGGTGAAATAAAAAAATAAATAAAAAAATGTGTCTATTTGATTAGGATTAGGACTTTTCCTCTATGTGTCGCACTTCCATTTCCACTGTCATTTATGCTGCAGGCTAATTACTACCAATGTCATTGTGGTCCAAGTTCAACTCCTAGCCTATAGGGTGTGGTAACAGGCCCTCTGTTATTTGTTGTTGTACTCTGCATGTGAAGTATCTGCACTGTAGCCTATAGAGGAACTAAGCCCTTGATAATAGGGGAACGCAAGCAGTTGAAGGGAACAAGTGGCAGAGTCTAACCTGCTGTTGAACACAAACTCCCAGTCCTATGATGTTGCTCTGTGAAGGAGGTTAGCTTTTCAGCATTCAATTCATGGCAGCCTTCTTCTCCCTGGTTGATTTGTGAATGTGAGTGATTCGAGAATGTTTGGCTTTGGTATCCAAGGTGTTTGAGATTGTTGAGGACCAGTGTTCCGAGGGGCTGACTGTGACATCATAAAGCGGAATGTAGTTAGTGTGCTGTTTGAGGGATTCCAATTCAGTCCGTTGCGGCCTTCCAGGCAGCGCAGTTGTGCTTCAAGTGTGCTCTCTGTGTGATGACTTGTTGTGCGCCTACACGGACGGAGTACAGCTACGAACGGAGGTGACATTTGGGGTAAGCCTAAGCCTTTTCGTAACCTTAACCTATTTCTTCTAACTTGCTATGCTTTGTGCTTTGATGACACTAGCTGCATCCCAGCTAGTTGAACGCTTGTCAGTCGTTCTCGGCAGCCACTAAGTACAGGTAAGAGACAATTATGGCAACAATAAGTTGTAAGATGAAACCTAGTCACATCTGAGATGTGAATCAACTGCACCGATTGATAAATCGCCAGTATGTGTCCTTGGGCCTCATTTGTCCCCTTTGAAATGACCTGTTGAGATCATTCGATGCAACATCTGAGGCTATCTGGCCTATAAAGGATCCACCTCATACCACTATTTCCATAATATAAGGCTATGTTATTGGTTTTTGAAAAAAGTACCATACAATATTTGCACATCCCTATCACCTCTGTACGCATAGGAAAACGATCCCTTTATTGTGTGTGTGTGTTGGGTGGGTGTCTGAGGAATGTTTTACAGCGTTTCAGCTTGCAGAGGTGTCACCACCCTTCCCATGGCCACCTGGATCCTGTCTTGGGAAGAAAAAGAAGAATGATGTTATTACATGGCCTTAAAGAGCTACATGACTGCTGAGGTGACATTACGGACCCCTTAGGATTTGTGGCGTTCCTTGTGTATTTGTTTCCCGTATATGTTCCACTTCGTTTCTCCTTTGTACTTGTGACACTATTTGAGGTTTTAACGCCTATCTCTATTAGGTGTGACTGGCAACTGCAGTGGGTTGAATCCTACTAGTTCAGTGTTTCCCAACTCCAGGCAGGGGTAGAGTAGCCATTTTTGTTGTAGCGCTGGAGAGGCACAGCTGATTGAAAGAGTTGAATCAGGTGCAACAACAACAACAACAAGAACAACACCAATCAATGTGAAGAGTGGGACACAGATTAGTAGTGGATCCCCCAGTTGTCACAGTTGGGCCTTGTGTTCAACATAGCTCAGTATTTGAGTGTGTTTCCCGCGCATATAAGTAGCTTTCATTTCTTCTTCCTCCATAGTTCCCTAGAACGAACGCCCTCCCCTTTGCAGCAGAGGCCAGGCAAAAGCGCGCGCTTTCTGTGCCACTGGCTTCAATCAGGTCCACCAAACGCAGATAATAAGAGCACCAAGCCCCAAAAATTGCGTCATTCATTCACTTGAACTCAGCTAGCGAACACACGATGTCTGGAAGAGGTAAAGGCGGCAAGGGACTCGGAAAAGGAGGCGCCAAGCGTCACCGTAAGGTTCTCCGCGATAACATCCAGGGAATCACCAAGCCCGCCATTCGCCGTCTGGCTCGCCGTGGCGGCGTGAAGCGTATCTCCGGCCTGATCTACGAGGAGACCCGCGGTGTCCTGAAGGTGTTCCTTGAGAACGTGATCCGTGACGCCGTCACCTACACCGAGCACGCCAAGAGGAAGACCGTTACGGCCATGGACGTGGTCTACGCTCTGAAACGCCAGGGACGCACCCTGTACGGTTTCGGCGGTTAAACGCACTCTTTTCGGAACGTCAACATCCCGACTTGAACCCAAAGGCTCTTTTAAGAGCCACCCACATCCGCTTCAAAAGGGCCAAATCCATTGTAGGAAACCATGAGCCACTCTTGAGTGGACAGGGAGGGAGTGTTAAATGACAGAAGGCTATGTTCAGTACAGTCGTATTAAACCGCGAGCCACTCTGAGTGGACGGGGAGGGAGTGTTCATGACAGGAGGCTATGTTCAGTGCAGGCTTTGCGTACAGTCGTATTACGAGACACCTGAAATAAAGGCACCACGCCTGGGAAATCCCCACCAAGTCCAAAAAGGGGTGCCTTATGTCTGGCCATTGCATGGATCTTTTTTTGAAACACACCATTCCCCACCAGTGACAGAGCATAGGCTATGGAATAAGGGGGGGGGGGGGGGGGACAGGTCTTTGTTAGGGAAGCAAGCCTCTGAGTGGAAGGCTCTTATGCGCGCTCAGCTCCACTGGGCAAATGGCAGGGGCGCCTATGAGAAAGCAGGGGTGTGTCCACGGCCGGCGAATTAGCTTAGCTTCGTCTTCATAAGACGGAAAGGGCTCTCCACCCCCTCATTCGTTTGTGAGAAGCAACGAGACATCAGCATCATGCCCGAGCCAGCAAAGTCCGCACCTAAGAAGGGCTCCAAGAAAGCCGTCACCAAGACCGCAGGGAAAGGCGGCAAGAAACGCCGAAAGTCGAGGAAGGAGAGCTACGCCATTTACGTGTACAAAGTCCTGAAGCAGGTCCACCCCGATACCGGCATCTCCTCCAAGGCCATGGGAATCATGAACTCGTTCGTGAACGACATCTTCGAGCGTATCGCCGGAGAGTCGTCTCGCCTGGCCCACTACAACAAGCGTTCCACCATCACCTCCAGGGAGATCCAGACCGCAGTGCGCCTGCTGCTCCCCGGAGAGCTGGCCAAGCACGCAGTGTCCGAGGGCACCAAGGCCGTGACCAAGTACACCAGCTCCAAATAAACAGCGCATTTGGAGTGCTGTAGTAACCCAAAGGCTCTTTTAAGAGCCACCCACCCTGTCAGTGAAAAAAGCAAATCCATGTGTGTGTGTGTGGAGGACATGTGTCCAATTGTGGGGAGGGGGGGGGATAAAGGATGCTGACATGAACAGGGTAGGAATGTGTGCATGCCAGTAGAACACAGTGAGGGGGAGTCCAATGACTGGAGCCTGTAATCACTTTAGGCCGTAGCAGGGACCCTCTGCACACATGAAGAACAGTCTCCGAGCAAGTGACGTCACCGATTGAAACTAGCCGTTCCACCTGTACAAGAGGGGGGGGGAGGAGGAGGAGAAGAAGAGCCTCCAAATCGCTCTCTCTCTCTCTCTCGGCCTATATCAGGGCGAACAAGCACATGGGGCGCCAGCCTCCATAGCGCCGGCCGCACAGCCAGACACCAAGACCCACAGACACAAAGACCGGCACGAGTCACGCTGCGGAGTCAAGCGAGGAAGGACTGCGAGAGAGAAGGGCACAAAAGCCTATCTCGGCCTGTTCACAGACAGACGAGCTTAGTGAGCTCAACTACTTTGGCCCTCACCTCATCTGCTTTTGAAAGAGACACACAGAGAGAGAGACCACCTAGCAGAAGAAAAAAACACACACTGTGCACAAAGAGCAGACTCCAAATCCAACTAAAGGACTAATAAAACATCACACACAGTGTATTATTTCCTGTGCCTCCTGGACACATGACGAATACAAGGTGAAACTAGTCTCAGCCAGGCCTCACAAGTGCATGTGTTTTAAGGTCCCCAAAAGAGCTCTCCTTTAAAACACCAAGGAGCACATCAGGGGACGCCAAACCATTTGATTCCCTTGCCAGACATCTCGGCTCACTCCACAATCAATGGTGCTCGCAATCGGATGCACTTTTAGGCCATTTAGGAGACAAATAGCACAGGAAAAGCAGTGCGCACCGCTCCACCCGACAGTCGAACGGTGAGGTTTTGAGCGAGTCGCAGCAAAATACACGGGGCTTCTGCAGCCCACATGACTTTATTCTGAACGGACACAAGTCTGCTCGCTGGGCCGTTCGCTTTTGGGCCAAAAACACGGCTCCGTCGGTGACTTTTGGCCCGATATTGGCGACCAGAAAACACAAGTGAAAGAGCATTTGGCCAGCCCGGAGAAGCCGAGCTGGGTGGCTTGAGTCTACATGGTTCTCATGTCGCGTTTAAGGCCAGCCCCCTGCACCGTGTAGAGCTTCAATAGCGCAGAGCAGCGTCTACAGCAAAGTACTCCTCCTCACAGACTACCGTAGTGTTGTAAGTGTGTGTGTTTACCGGACCGAACGACAGACATGGCAGAAGTCGCACCAGCACCCGCCGCCGCCGCGCCGGCCAAGGCACCCAAGAAGAAGGCAGCAGCCAAGCCCAAGAAAGCGGGACCCAGCGTAGGCGAGCTCATCGTCAAGGCGTTGTCCGCCTCCAAGGAGAGGAGCGGCGTGTCCCTGGCCGCGCTCAAGAAGTCTCTGGCGGCAGGCGGCTACGACGTGGAGAAGAACAACTCCCGTGTCAAGATCGCCGTCAAGAGCCTCGTCACCAAGGGCACCCTGGTCCAGACCAAGGGCACCGGTGCCTCCGGCTCCTTCAAGCTCAACAAGAAGGCCGTCGAGGCAAAGAAGCCCGCCAAGAAATCCGCAGCCCCCAAAGCTAAGAAGGTGGCCGCCAAGAAGCCCGCCGCCGCCAAGAAGCCCAAGAAGGTAGCAGCCAAGAAGGCCGTGGCCGCAAAGAAGTCCCCCAAGAAGGCCAAGAAGCCCGCTACACCCAAAAAGGCCGCCAAGAGCCCAAAGAAGGTGAAGAAGCCCGCCGCAGCGGCCAAGAAAGCGGCCAAGAGCCCCAAGAAGGCTACCAAGGCAGTGAAGCCCAAAGGCGCCAAGCCCAAGGCAGCCAAGGCCAAGAAGGCAGCCCCCAAGAAGAAGTAAACCTATTCCAAGCAGTGTTCTTTCTACTCGACACATGTTGTTACCACAAAAGGCTCTTTTAAGAGCCACCCACCTCTTTCCATAAAAGCGCATGTCATTCCATGTACGTCCTACCTACCTACCTACCTACCTACCTGTGGTGCAAAAGATACTAGCTTTAAGCACCAACTGTCAGAGCAGCTGACAGATTACTGCACCTGTACATAGCCCACCTATAATTTAGGCCAAACAACTACCTCTTTCCCTACTGTATTTAATGAATTAATTAATTTAGCTCCTTTGCACCACATTATTTTTATTGCTACTTTGGACATTTCTTCCATTTGCAAATCTACCATTCCAGTGTTTGACTTGCTATATTGTATTTACTTTGCCACCATGGCCTTTTTTTGACCTTTACCTCCCTTATCTCACCTCATTTGCTCACATGGTATATAGACTTGTTTATACTGTATTATTGACTGTATGTTTGTTTTACTCCATGTGTAAGTCTGTGTCGTTGTATGTGTCAAACTGCTTTGCTTTATCTTGGCTAGGTCGCAATTGTAAATGAGAAGTTGTTCTCAACTTGCCTACCTGGTTAAATAAAGGTGAAATAAAAAAATAAAAATAAAAATGTGTCTATTTGATTAGGATTAGGACTTTTCCTCTATGTGTCGCACTTCCATTTCCACTGTCATTTATGCTGCAGGCTAATTACTACCAATGTCATTGTGGTCCAAGTTCAACTCCTAGCCTATAGGGTGTGGTAACAGGCCCTCTGTTATTTGTTGTTGTACTCTGCATGTGAAGTATCTGCACTGTAGCCTATAGAGGAACTAAGCCCTTGATAATAGGTGAACGCAAGCAGTTGAAGGGAACAAGTGGCAGAGTCTAACCTGCTGTTGAACACAAACTCCCAGTCCTATGATGTTGCTCTGTGAAGGAGGTTAGCTTTTCAGCATTCAATTCATGGCAGCCTTCTTCTCCCTGGTTGATTTGTGAATGTGAGTGATTCGAGAATGTTTGGCTTTGGTATCCAAGGTGTTTGAGATTGTTGAGGACCAGTGTTCCGAGGGGCTGACTGTGACATCATAAAGCGGAATGTAGTTAGTGTGCTGTTTGAGGGATTCCAATTCAGTCCGTTGCGGCCTTCCAGGCAGCGCAGTTGTGCTTCAAGTGTGCTCTCTGTGTGATGACTTGTTGTGCGCCTACACGGACGGAGTACAGCTACGAACGGAGGTGACATTTGGGGTAAGCCTAAGCCTTTTCGTAACCTTAACCTATTTCTTCTAACTTGCTATGCTTTGTGCTTTGATGACACTAGCTGCATCCCAGCTAGTTGAACGCTTGTCAGTCGTTCTCGGCAGCCACTAAGTACAGGTAAGAGACAATTATGGCAACAATAAGTTGTAAGATGAAACCTTGTCACATCTGAGATGTGAATCAACTGCACCGATTGATAAATCGCCAGTATGTGTCCTTGGGCCTCATTTGTCCCCTTTGAAATGACCTGTTGAGATCATTCGATGCAACATCTGAGGCTATCTGGCCTATAAAGGATCCACCTCATACCACTATTTCCATAATATAAGGCTATGTTATTGGTTTTTGAAAAAAGTACCATACAATATTTTCACATCCCTATCACCTCTGTACGCATAGGAAAACGATCCCTTTATTGTGTGTGTGTGTTGGGTGGGTGTCTGAGGAATGTTTTACAGCGTTTCAGCTTGCAGAGGTGTCACCACCCTTCCCATGGCCACCTGGATCCTGTCTTGGGAAGAAAAAGAAGAATGATGTTATTACATGGCCTTAAAGAGCTACATGACTGCTGAGGTGACATTACGGACCCCTTAGGATTTGTGGCGTTCCTTGTGTATTTGTTTCCCGTATATGTTCCACTTCGTTTCTCCTTTGTACTTGTGACACTATTTGAGGTTTTAACGCCTATCTCTATTAGGTGTGACTGGCAACTGCAGTGGGTTGAATCCTACTAGTTCAGTGTTTCCCAACTCCAGGCAGGGGTAGAGTAGCCATTTTTGTTGTAGCGCTGGAGAGGCACAGCTGATTGAAAGAGTTGAATCAGGTGCAACAACAACAACAACAACAACAACAAGAACAACACCAATCAATGTGAAGAGTGGGACACAGATTAGTAGTGGATCCCCCAGTTGTCACAGTTGGGCCTTGTGTTCAACATAGCTCAGTATTTGAGTGTGTTTCCCGCGCATGTAAGTAGCTTTCATTTCTTCTTCCTCCATAGACATCATACATCTTCTCCAAGGTGGCATAGCAGTTCAGACGTCTTTTGTCCTCGTCTTGTCGTGTCCTGTATATATATATATTTACAACTTTTTCACATACATTTTATTTTTATTTTCCATCAACTCATCTTCTAAACACTCTCCTGCAACCCGCCTCACCAATGTATATTTATAAAAAAGTATTATTTACCTCAGATCTGTAATCCTCCAAGAAGCTAGCCAGAAACTCCAGGAGGCTGGCCTGAAACTAGCCAGAAGCTAATCCAGAAGCTAGTTCAGAAGCTAGTTGGCTCCTTTACTGGCAAGTCGTTGGTGTTCAGCTAACCACGGTTTGTGGTCATCGGCTATCCTTTGGCTCGAAAGTCTATCGCCAGTTCTGTACGGCGCAGCGCGGCTCGGAGCGGAGCATACCGGACCAATTTTTCTCTCCATGTCCCTGGATTTCGACTGCTCTCTGGACATTCATGCCCGGATCTCACAGCTAGCTAGCTGCTATCCGTGTGACTATCGGCCTTCGTCGATTCCGGAGCAAACATCAATTGTTCCGGAGCTAGCAAGCTCCGTCAATCACTCCTGAGTTCCATCAATCGCACCTGGGCTGCAGTCGCCTATCCGGACCCGTTTTGCTGCCTTCGCGGAGCCCCACCGGGCCTTCACAACTGGACTGCCGACGTTATCTACCCGAAGGAGTTATTCGGCTGGCTCCTCCGTCGCGACGTTACCTGAACGCCCATCTGCGGCCTGCTAACCGTTAGCTGTCTTACCGGCTGCTATCTGAATAGACAATCGGACATTTTTTTATTTTTTTTATTTTTTATTATTATTATTATGTTTTCTTCTTGGGCCTCTATAACTATATCTATTGTTTTTATTTTTGTTGTTGTTGTGTGATTTGGATTGATCCCCTCTACCACACGGAACCCCACTAATCTACTGACGGAGCGCAGGAGGTGGCTAACAACAGACCTCCATCCTATGCTAGCTTGCTACCGATGCCCTGGCTAGCTGTCTAAATCACCAACCAACCTCTCCACTCACCGGACCCTTTTGATCACTCGACTAAGCATGCCTCTCCTTAATGTCAATATGTCTTGTCCATTTCTGTTCTGGTTAGTGTTTATTGGCTTATTTCACTGTAGAGCCTCTAGTCCTGCTCACTATACCTTATCCAACCTATTAGTTCCACCACCCACACATGCAATGACATCTCCTGGTTTCAACGATGTTTCTAGAGACAATATCTCTCTCTTCATCACTCAATACCTAGGTTTACCTCCACTGTATTCACATCCTACCATACATTTGTCTGTACATTATACCTTGATGCTATTTTATCGCCCCCAGAAACCTCCTTTTACTCTATGTTCCAGACGTTCTAGACGACCAATTCTCATAGCTTTTAGCCGTACCCTTATTCTACTCCTCCTATGTTCCTCTGGCGATGTAGAGGTGAATCCAGGCCCTGCAGTGCCTAGCTCCACTCCTATTCCCCAGGCGCTCTCTTTTGACGACTTCTGTAACCGTAATAGCCTTGGTTTCATGCATGTTAACATTAGAAGCCTCCTCCCTAAGTTTGTTCTATTCACTGCTTTAGCACACTCTGCCAACCCGGATGTTCTAGCTGTGTCTGAATCCTGGCTTAGGAAGACCACCAAAAACTCAGACATTTTAATTCCAAACTACAACATTTTCAGACAAGATAGAACTGCCAAAGGGGGCGGTGTTGCAATCTACTGCAAAGATAGCCTGCAGAGTTCTGTCCTACTATCCAGGTCTGTACCCAAACAATTTGAACTTCTACTTTTAAAAATCCACCTCTCTAAAAACAAGTCTCTCACCGTTGCCGCCTGCTATAGACCACCCTCTGCCCCCAGCTGTGCTCTGGACACCATATGTGAACTGATTGCCCCCCATCTATCTTCAGAGTTCGTGCTGCTAGGCGACCTAAACTGGAACATGCTTAACACCCCAGCCATCCTACAATCTAAACTTGATGCCCTCAATCTCACACAAATAATCAATGAACCTACCAGGTACCTCCCCAAAACCTTAAACACGGGCACCCTCATAGATATCATCCTAACCAACTTCCCCTCTAAATACACCTCTGCTGTCTTCAACCAAGATCTCAGCGATCACTGCCTCATTGCCTGCATCCGTAATGGGTCAGCGGTCAAACGACCTCCACTCATCATTGTAAAACGCTCCCTGAAACACTTCTGCGAGCAGGCCTTTCTAATCGACCTGGCCGGGGTATCCTGGAAGGATATTGATCTCATCCCGTCAGTAGAGGATGCCTGGATATTTTTAAAAAATGCCTTCCTAACCATCTTAAATAAACATGCCCCATTTAAGAAATTTAGAACCAGGAACAGATATAGCCCTTGGTTCTCCCCAGACCTGACTGCCCTTAACCAACACAAAAACATCCTATGGCGTTCTGCATTAGCATCGAACAGCCCCCGTGATATGCAGCTGTTCAGGGAAGCTAGAAATCATTATACACAGGCAGTTAGAAAAGCCAAGGCTAGCTTTTTCAAGCAGAAATTTGCTTCCTGCAACACTAACTCAAAAAAGTTCTGGGACACTGTAAAGTCCATGGAGAATAAGAACACCTCCTCCCAGCTGCCCACTGCACTGAAGATAGGAAACACTGTCACCACTGATAAATCCACCATAATTGAGAATTTCAATAAGCATTTTTCTACGGCTGGCCATGCTTTCCACCTGGCTACTCCTACCCCGGACAACAGCACTGCACCCCCAACAGCAACTCGCCCAAGCCTTCCCCATTTCTCCTTCTCCCAAATCCATTCAGCTGATGTTCTGAAAGAGCTGCAAAATCTGGACCCCTACAAATCAGCCGGGCTAGACAATCTGGACCCTTTCTTTCTAAAATTATCTGCCGAAATTGTTGCCACCCCTATTACTAGCCTGTTCAACCTCTCTTTCGTGTCGTCTGAGATTCCCAAAGATTGGAAAGCAGCTGCGGTCATCCCCCTCTTCAAAGGGGGGGACACTCTTGACCCAAACTGCTACAGACCTATATCTATCCTACCGTGCCTTTCTAAGGTCTTCGAAAGCCAAGTCAACAAACAGATTACCGACCATTTCGAATCTCACCATACCTTCTCTGCTATGCAATCCGGTTTCAGAGCTGGTCATGGGTGCACCTCAGCCACGCTCAAGGTCCTAAACGATATCTTAACCGCCATCGATAAGAAACATTACTGTGCAGCCGTATTCATTGATCTGGCCAAGGCTTTCGACTCTGTCAATCACCATATCCTCATCGGCAGACTCGACAGCCTTGGTTTCTCAAATGATTGCCTCGCCTGGTTCACCAACTACTTCTCTGATAGAGTTCAGTGTGTCAAATCGGAGGGTCTGCTGTCCGGACCTCTGGCAGTCTCTATGGGGGTGCCACAGGGTTCAATTCTTGGACCGACTCTCTTCTCTGTATACATCAATGAGGTCGCTCTTGCTGCTGGTGAGTCCCTGATCCACCTCTACGCAGACGACACCATTCTGTATACTTCCGGCCCTTCTTTGGACACTGTGTTAACAACCCTCCAGGCAAGCTTCAATGCCATACAACTCTCCTTCCGTGGCCTCCAATTGCTCTTAAATACAAGTAAAACTAAATGCATGCTCTTCAACCGATCGCTACCTGCACCTACCCGCCTGTCCAACATCACTACTCTGGACGGCTCTGACTTAGAATACGTGGACAACTACAAATACTTAGGTGTCTGGTTAGACTGTAAACTCTCCTTCCAGACCCATATCAAACATCTCCAATCCAAAGTTAAATCTAGAATTGGCTTCCTATTTCGCAACAAAGCATCCTTCACTCATGCTGCCAAACATACCCTTGTAAAACTGACCATCCTACCAATCCTCGACTTTGGCGATGTCATTTACAAAATAGCCTCCAATACCCTACTCAGCAAATTGGATGCAGTCTATCACAGTGCAATCCGTTTTATCACCAAAGCCCCATATACTACCCACCATTGCGACCTGTACGCTCTCGTTGGCTGGCCCTCGCTTCATACTCGTCGCCAAACCCACTGGCTCCATGTCATCTACAAGACCCTGCTAGGTAAAGTCCCCCCTTATCTCAGCTCGCTGGTCACCATAGCATCTCCCACCTGTAGCACACGCTCCAGCAGGTATATCTCTCTAGTCACCCCCAAAACCAATTCTTTCTTTGGCCGCCTCTCCTTCCAGTTCTCTGCTGCCAATGACTGGAACGAACTACAAAAATCTCTGAAACTGGAAACACTTATCTCCCTCACTAGCTTTAAGCACCAACTGTCAGAGCAGCTCACAGATTACTGCACCTGTACATAGCCCACCTATAATTTAGCCCAAACAACTACCTCTTTCCCAACTGTATTTAATTTTAATTTATTTATTTATTTTGCTCCTTTGCACCCCATTATTTTTTATTTCTACTTTGCACATTCTTCCATTGCAAAACTACCATTCCAGTATTTTACTTGCTATATTGTATTTACTTTGCCATCATGGCCTTTTTTGCCTTTACCTCCCTTCTCACCTCATTTGCTCACATTGTATATAGACTTGTTTATACTGCATTATTGACTGTATGTTTGTTTTTACTCCATGTGTAACTCTGTGTCGTTTTATCTGTCGAACTGCTTTGCTTTATCTTGGCCAGGTCGCAATTGTAAATGAGAACTTGTTCTCAACTTGCCTACCTGGTTAAATAAAGGTAAAATAAAAAATAAAAAAATAAAAAATTGTGTGTGTGTGTTGGGTGGGTGTCTGAGGAATGTTTTACAGCGTTTCAGCTTGCAGAGGTGTCACCACCCTTCCCATGGCCACCTGGATCCTGTCTTGGGAAGAAAAAGAAGAATGATGTTATTACATGGCCTTAAAGAGCTACATGACTGCTGAGGTGACATTACGGACGCCTTAGGATTTGTGGCGTTCCTTGTGTATTTGTTTCCCGTATATGTTCCACTTCGTTTCTCCTTTGTACTTGTGACACTATTTGAGGTTTTAACGCCTATCTCTATTAGGTGTGACTGGCAACTGCAGTGGGTTGAATCCTACTAGTTCAGTGTTTCCCAACTCCAGGCAGGGGTAGAGTAGCCATTTTTGTTGTAGCGCTGGAGAGGCACAGCTGATTGAAAGAGTTGAATCAGGTGCAACAACAACAACAACAACAACAACAACAACAACAAGAACAACACCAATCAATGTGAAGAGTGGGACACAGATTAGTAGTGGATCCCCCAGTTGTCACAGTTGGGCCTTGTGTTCAACATAGCTCAGTATTTGAGTGTGTTTCCCGCGCATGTAAGTAGCTTTCATTTCTTCTTCCTCCATAGTTCCCTAGAACGAACGCCCTCCCCTTTGCAGCAGAGGCCAGGCAAAAGCGCGCGCTTTCTGTGCCACTGGCTTCAATCAGGTCCACCAAACGCAGATAATAAGAGCACCAAGTCCCAAAAATTGCGTCATTCATTCACTTGAACTCAGCTAGCGAACACACGATGTCTGGAAGAGGTAAAGGCGGCAAGGGACTCGGAAAAGGAGGCGCCAAGCGTCACCGTAAGGTTCTCCGCGATAACATCCAGGGAATCACCAAGCCCGCCATTCGCCGTCTGGCTCGCCGTGGCGGCGTGAAGCGTATCTCCGGCCTGATCTACGAGGAGACCCGCGGTGTCCTGAAGGTGTTCCTTGAGAACGTGATCCGTGACGCCGTCACCTACACCGAGCACGCCAAGAGGAAGACCGTTACGGCCATGGACGTGGTCTACGCTCTGAAACGCCAGGGACGCACCCTGTACGGTTTCGGCGGTTAAACGCACTCTTTTCGGAACGTCAACATCCCGACTTGAACCCAAAGGCTCTTTTAAGAGCCACCCACATCCGCTTCAAAAGGGCCAAATCCATTGTAGGAAACCATGAGCCACTCTTGAGTGGACAGGGAGGGAGTGTTAAATGACAGGAGGCTATGTTCAGTACAGTCGTATTAAACCACGAGCCACTCTGAGTGGACGGGGAGGGAGTGTTCATGACAGGAGGCTATGTTCAGTGCAGGCTTTGCGTACAGTCGTATTACGAGACACCTGAAATAAAGGCACCACGCCTGGGAAATCCCCACCAAGTCCAAAAAGGGGTGCCTTATGTCTGGCCATTGCATGGATCTTTTTTTGAAACACACCATTCCCCACCAGTGACAGAGCATAGGCTATGGAATAAGGGGGGGGGGGGGGACAGGTCTTTGTTAGGGAAGCAAGCCTCTGAGTGGAAGGCTCTTATGCGCGCTCAGCTCCACTGGGCAAATGGCAGGGGCGCCTATGAGAAAGCAGGGGTGTGTCCACGGCCGGCGAATTAGCTTAGCTTCGTCTTCATAAGACGGAAAGGGCTCTCCACCCCCTCATTCGTTTGTGAGAAGCAACGAGACATCAGCATCATGCCCGAGCCAGCAAAGTCCGCGCCCAAGAAGGGCTCCAAGAAAGCCGTCACCAAGACCGCAGGGAAAGGCGGCAAGAAACGCCGAAAGTCGAGGAAGGAGAGCTACGCCATTTACGTGTACAAAGTCCTGAAGCAGGTCCACCCCGATACCGGCATCTCCTCCAAGGCCATGGGAATCATGAACTCGTTCGTGAACGACATCTTCGAGCGTATCGCCGGAGAGTCGTCTCGCCTGGCCCACTACAACAAGCGTTCCACCATCACCTCCAGGGAGATCCAGACCGCAGTGCGCCTGCTGCTCCCCGGAGAGCTGGCCAAGCACGCAGTGTCCGAGGGCACCAAGGCCGTGACCAAGTACACCAGCTCCAAATAAACAGCGCATTTGGAGTGCTGTAGTAACCCAAAGGCTCTTTTAAGAGCCACCCACCCTGTCAGTGAAAAAAGCAAATCCATGTGTGTGTTGTGTGGAGGACATGTGTCCAATTGTGGGGAGGGGGGGGGATAAAGGATGCTGACATGAACAGGGTAGGAATGTGTGCATGCCAGTAGAACACAGTGAGGGGGAGTCCAATGACTGGAGCCTGTATCACTTTAGGCCGTAGCAGGGACCCTCTGCACACATGAAGAACAGTCTCCGAGCAAGTGACGTCACCGATTGAAACTAGCCGTTCCACCTGTACAAGAGGGGGGGGGGGAGGAGGAGGAGAAGAAGAGCCTCCAAATCTCTCTCTCTCTCTCTCGGCCTATATCAGGGCGAACAAGCACATGGGGCGCCAGCCTCCATAGCGCCGGCCGCACAGCCAGACACCAAGACCCACAGACACAAAGACCGGCACGAGTCACGCTGCGGAGTCAAGCGAGGAAGGACTGCGAGAGAGAAGGGCACAAAAGCCTATCTCGGCCTGTTCACAGACAGACGAGCTGAGTGAGCTCAACTACTTTGGCCCTCACCTCATCTGCTTTTGAAAGAGACACACAGAGAGAGAGACCACCTAGCAGAAGAAAAAAACACACACTGTGCACAAAGAGCAGGCTCCAAATCCAACTAAAGGACTAATAAAACATCACACACAGTGTATTATTTCCTGTGCCTCCTGGACACATGACGAATACAAGGTGAAACTAGTCTCAGCCAGGCCTCACAAGTGCATGTGTTTTAAGGTCCCCAAAAGAGCTCTCCTTTAAAACACCAAGGAGCACATCAGGGGACGCCAAACCATTTGATTCCCTTGCCAGACATCTCGGCTCACTCCACAATCAATGGTGCTCGCAATCGGATGCACTTTTAGGCCATTTAGGAGACAAATAGCACAGGAAAAGCAGTGCGCACCGCTCCACCCGACAGTCGAACGGTGAGGTTTTGAGCGAGTCGCAGCAAAATGCACGGGGCTTCTGCAGCCCACATGACTTTATTCTGAACGGACACAAGTCTGCTCGCTGGGCCGTTCGCTTTTGGGCCAAAAACACGGCTCCGTCGGTGACTTTTGGCCCGATATTGGCGACCAGAAAACACAAGTGAAAGAGCATTTGGCCAGCCCGGAGAAGCCGAGCTGGGTGGCTTGAGTCTACATGGTTCTCATGTCGCGTTTAAGGCCAGCCCCCTGCACGGTGTAGAGCTTCAATAGCGCAGAGCAGCGTCTACAGCAAAGTACTCCTCCTCACAGACTACCGTAGTGTTGTAAGTGTGTGTGTTTACCGGACCGAACGACAGACATGGCAGAAGTCGCACCAGCACCCGCCGCCGCCGCGCCGGCCAAGGCACCCAAGAAGAAGGCAGCAGCCAAGCCCAAGAAAGCGGGACCCAGCGTAGGCGAGCTCATCGTCAAGGCGGTGTCCGCCTCCAAGGAGAGGAGCGGCGTGTCCCTGGCCGCGCTCAAGAAGTCTCTGGCGGCAGGCGGCTACGACGTGGAGAAGAACAACTCCCGTGTCAAGATCGCCGTCAAGAGCCTCGTCACCAAGGGCACCCTGGTCCAGACCAAGGGCACCGGTGCCTCCGGCTCCTTCAAGCTCAACAAGAAGGCCGTCGAGGCAAAGAAGCCCGCCAAGAAAGCCGCAGCCCCCAAAGCTAAGAAGGTGGCCGCCAAGAAGCCCGCCGCCGCCAAGAAGCCCAAGAAGGTAGCAGCCAAGAAGGCCGTGGCCGCAAAGAAGTCCCCCAAGAAGGCCAAGAAGCCCGCTACACCCAAAAAGGCCGCCAAGAGCCCAAAGAAGGTGAAGAAGCCCGCCGCAGCGGCCAAGAAAGCGGCCAAGAGCCCCAAGAAGGCTACCAAGGCAGTGAAGCCCAAAGCCGCCAAGCCCAAGGCAGCCAAGGCCAAGAAGGCAGCCCCCAAGAAGAAGTAAACCTATTCCAAACAGTGTTCTTTCTACTCGACACATGTTGTTACCACAAAAGGCTCTTTTAAGAGCCACCCACCTCTTTCCATAAAAGCGCATGTCATTCCATGTACGTCCTACCTACCTACCTACCTACCTGTGGTGCAAAAGATATGAAATGAATGACTTTACGCACCACATGTTCGAGTGGCTAAATGGCTTTACATTTGTCACTCAAGAGTGCAGCACCCTCACCAGTCAACATTGGTGTGATATGTGTTAGAATTCGCATGTCACATTGATCCTGATAATAAGAGGAATACATACTATAGTGTGTTGGACAGCAGCCATTTGTATTATGAGCCACTCTCGAATTGATTGATACATGTTTCAGTGATTTGAGTTGTCACTTTGGCGCTCCCGCCAATGAGAAAAAGTAACAAAAGTCGGAGGGAAACAGAGTAGCCTAGCCCTTGTCACTCTGCTGCCTGCGGGCGGGCGGGCTTAGGGCTGACTGTCTGTCTCTCCCTCACTCCAATTGGATAAGGGCACAC
This sequence comes from Oncorhynchus kisutch, assembly GCF_002021735.2. Taxonomy (NCBI): domain Eukaryota; kingdom Metazoa; phylum Chordata; class Actinopteri; order Salmoniformes; family Salmonidae; genus Oncorhynchus; species Oncorhynchus kisutch. The sequence continues at coordinate 28,765 of NW_022263623.1, forward strand.
CGGTCCAGTGGCCAATCGATGCCTCTTGTGGCGAGGTATAAGTAAGGCTCTCGAGGTGGCCAGCGCCTCATTGAGACTTTCTGTGACATACTGAAGCTACCAATATGAGCGGAAGAGGCAAAACCGGAGGCAAGGCCAGGGCGAAGGCAAAGACACGTTCATCCCGTGCCGGGCTCCAGTTCCCCGTGGGCCGTGTGCACAGGCTGCTGCGCAAAGGCAACTACGCCGAGCGTGTGGGCGCTGGCGCACCAGTCTACCTGGCCGCAGTGCTCGAGTACCTGACTGCTGAGATCCTGGAGTTGGCCGGAAACGCTGCCCGTGACAACAAGAAGACTCGTATCATCCCCCGTCACCTGCAGCTGGCAGTCCGTAACGACGAGGAGCTGAACAAACTGCTTGGCGGCGTGACCATCGCTCAGGGTGGTGTTCTGCCCAACATCCAGGCAGTGCTGCTCCCCAAGAAGACTGAGAAGGCCGTCAAAGCCAAGTAAAATCGCTGGTGCGGCTGCAACTTGACTACTCAACCCCCAAAGGCTCTTTTAAGAGCCAACCACCTAGCTCAGCAAAAGCGCAAAGTGTCCTTTGTATGCCTGGCCAACTATTTGGCGCGTTTGTTAGATACACACATAAACACGGCACAGTATCAAGTGCCCACATGAGGCCTAAAATGAAGAATAACAAGTACTAGGCTAGAATGAGAGAGCATTATTGCGCGTAAAGAGTAACGTTGCTCGCGGCCCTAACAAAAGACCCAAGCGGGCCTCGGCGAGGGAGGGGGTTGCATTTTGGGGCGGCACGGAGAGGCCGAGCCTCCCGTCCAATGGGCGGCGGAGGAGGCCTCCGCAACGGGCCAATCAGGGCGGTGCGGAGATGGTGACCAATCAGCAGACGCCGCTGCCGGCTTTATAAACTTCACATAGGCATTTGGAGGCTATACTCCGACTGTGAAAGAAGGAAGCTAGCTAGCGCCATGGCCAGAACCAAGCAAACCGCTCGCAAATCCACCGGTGGCAAAGCACCCAGGAAGCAGCTCGCCACCAAGGCTGCGCGCAAGAGCGCCCCGGCCACCGGCGGCGTGAAGAAGCCTCACCGTTACAGGCCCGGCACCGTGGCTCTTAGAGAGATCCGTCGTTACCAGAAGTCCACTGAGCTGCTGATCCGCAAACTGCCTTTCCAGCGCCTGGTGCGAGAAATTGCCCAGGACTTTAAGACCGACCTGCGCTTCCAGAGTTCCGCAGTGATGGCCCTGCAGGAAGCAAGCGAGGCTTACCTGGTCGGCCTGTTCGAGGACACCAACCTGTGCGCCATCCACGCCAAGAGGGTGACCATCATGCCCAAGGACATCCAGCTGGCCCGTCGTATTCGCGGAGAGCGCGCATAAACGATGACCTGATCTCCAAAATCCCCCAAAGGCTCTTTTAAGAGCCACCTCCATATTTCAGTCAAAAAGGCACAATTGTTCCATTTGTACACGCCCCTTTCCCACAGTTTTCCCTGCTCTCGAGTCCCTACAGACCGTGGTTCGATTCCAGGCTGTATCACCACCGGCCGTGATTGTAAATAAGAGTTTGTTCTTAACTGACTTGAGTCGTTTCAATAACGCTCTCTATATGTGATTAGATGTATGCCTAGAGTAGAAGAGGGGAAAATACAGTAGCAGTAATGAGTGATAGTAATGATATAGGGCAAAAAGTGGCGAAAATGGTCACTATGTAGCTAAGAACAACTGACTTTGAAAGTCCCATGTTGCAGTGCCGCTGATGAGAGGGGAAAAGTTTTACCGTGGAGCACGGAGGCCATCTAGTGGTTAAACGCGGGTACTGTCAGCGTGTGAGCACGTCATAGTTGCTCCCTATTGGTATTTGATCTTCAGGCCAGTGTTTCCCAAACTCGGTCCTCGGGTCCCCAAGTGGGGTACGTTGTGTTTTTTCGAATCCAATTGCTCTTGGAATGTAACATGCTAGAGTATGTCTTTTCCTTTGTGAAAATGGCCATTCAATCATTTCTGGGCCATGTGACATTCCTCGATGGCCCAAAAAATCCATGTTTTGATCCGATCATTACAACGTTAGCTGTGTGCACCCCATAATTCATGCGACTGACTAAGCTATTGAAAGTCAAATGATATATCTCTGTCCAGCGCAAGTGAAAGGTGGTCGAAAAAAAGTGGTACCAACGTTTTGGTTGAAGGTACAGGAAATGTTGTAGGCCACCCAATTAGACGTGATATTATTAAGTCGCCCTTTTGTGCTTGTTTGTGTGAGTGCATAGGTAAGTTGTTTCGATATGGTGGAATAAATGGAGAAATGAAAGGAATGTATTTAGTGGGATGAATTCAGTGTGCGATTGAATATTCCAATGCCATACCCATTGTTAGTCCTTTAGACTAGATCCGAGATCCCTTAAGAGAATGAAGAGAAAAGGTATCAGGACGGCAGGAATCAATAGATGTAATCATCAAGGGCTTGCAAAAGAGCTGTTACGAAACAGGACACAAGCAGCCGGGATGATTGCCCTATTAGTAGTTGACCAATTACAAAATAGCAATCAGCAATGCGGGCAGGTACGTGTTGATTGCTGTATTGGCTTCGTAAATAGGCTTCATAAGGAACTAAATGGCTCAGCACATGACACCTTCACAGTGGAGAATATTTGATACTACTGACTTCCGTTGAGTCGAGTCGTGTGTCCTTGACGTGATTTGAAGTCGACTTCTGATGTGGGATTTAGTTCATTTTTAAAAGAAGATTTGCTGAGGAATCGAAATGATAAGACAAAGTAAAGGCCCTAAATACAGGCTGCCAGTTAAATGCAGCAATGACACGGCTAAAGTGTGTAATTGCCGGACCAAAGAGCAGGAATTGTCTGCTGTTGCATCTTCACTCATGAGACAGGTAATAGCGGAGCTCCGTGGTGCTGAAAAGGACAGCGCCCCTGGCCATTTGCCAAAGCCTATTTCCCGTTGGAGGGATTCTTGACATGCTATAGGCACAGTTCAGTACACCCCTCATCCAACAGACAGACCCCCTCCTGTAATTGGTCCCAGAATCATCCACTTGATTCCCGACCACCAACCGATTCTCGGGGTGCATTGGTGTAAAATGTGGTCGTCGAGATAAAGTTCTATAGGCTACATGGGGTAATGGCATCTGGAGCTTTTTTTTTGGAGCTACCTACACCAGTAGGAGAGCTTACAGATAAAGAGTGCACTAGGCTAGAGAGAAAAGTAGCATTCCGTTTTTCATAAAGTAGGTCAATGTAACTTACCCTCTTTTGATACTTGAGAAACATACATTCACATGATGTCCAAATCTGCAAGAGACAAACCAGCAGAAAATCAGCAGGTGAACAAAAGGGTTAAGTGAATATGATTTAAGAGCAGTCAAATGAAGTAATAGTGACATAGATTGTAAGAACTGAAATCTACCATGTGAACATTGCATTGTGGCTTTAGAAGAGCATGTATTTGTAGATGAATGACAGATTAGGTTTGGTGACAAAGTAACTGTATAATTTGAGGTACTCTACATGAGCATGTGTTTGCCTATTTGATGATCTGTTGGTAGTTAATGTTTGATTTTGACCACGTACTTGTTGTGACAATTGCATCAGGTTGAGGGAGAAATGCTCTGTGTGGCCATTGTGAGTGGCACTTCTGATCCAGCAGGTGGTGTTAAGATCCCTCCCTATGTGGCTTGAATGATGAGCCAGTGTTGGCTAAATGACTTGTGGTCCAGTGGGTGGCGGTGAAATGCCTCCCTATCTATATGACTTGACCTATTCCTTTGACATTGTTCACTTGGAGATGATTCCGGTCTTCTTCGTGTCCTCTTCATGAGCACTTCTGCATGTCTTCCTTCCTGTCTTGCCATGTGTGTTTTTGTTAGATATCACTGGGCACATTCCTAACGTGGAGGTCGTTTGCATAGCTCATGTCATGTGGATATATAAAGTATTGTATTGTAAGGTATGTTAGTCTACGGACTGTCTGACATGGCTCGTCCATATATTGATGTATTCCAATTCCATTTGGGTGTATTGTGTGGAATGTTGGAACATGGTTCGATCTTACTTGTTAGACTTGACTGTGCTGTTGGAGCTAGTAACACAAGCATTTCTGCTAAACAGGTGTATGTATATCTCTCTAGTCACCCCCAAAACCAAATCTTTCTTTGGCCGCCTCTCCTTCCTTCCAGTTCTCTGCTGCCAATGACTGGAAGGAAGTAGAAAAATCTGTGAAACTGGAAACACTTATCTCCCTCACTAGCTTTAAGCACCAACTGTCAGAGCAGCTCACAGATTACTGCACCTGTACATAGCCCACCTATAATTTAGGCCAAACAACTACCTCTTTCCCTACTGTATTTAATGAATGAATTAATTTAGCTCCTTTGCACCCCATTATTTTTATTGCTACTTTGGACATTTGTTCCATTTGCAAATCTACCATTCCAGTGTTTGACTTGCTATATTGTATTTACTTTGCCACCATGGCCTTTTTTTGACCTTTACCTCCCTTATCTCACCTCATTTGCTCACATGGTATATAGACTTGTTTATACTGTATTATTGACTGTATGTTTGTTTTACTCCATGTGTAAGTCTGTGTCGTTGTATGTGTCAAACTGCTTTGCTTTATCTTGGCTAGGTCGCAATTGTAAATGAGAAGTTGTTCTCAACTTGCCTACCTGGTTAAATAAAGGTGAAATAAAAAAATAAATAAAAAAATGTGTCTATTTGATTAGGATTAGGACTTTTCCTCTATGTGTCGCACTTCCATTTCCACTGTCATTTATGCTGCAGGCTAATTACTACCAATGTCATTGTGGTCCAAGTTCAACTCCTAGCCTATAGGGTGTGGTAACAGGCCCTCTGTTATTTGTTGTTGTACTCTGCATGTGAAGTATCTGCACTGTAGCCTATAGAGGAACTAAGCCCTTGATAATAGGGGAACGCAAGCAGTTGAAGGGAACAAGTGGCAGAGTCTAACCTGCTGTTGAACACAAACTCCCAGTCCTATGATGTTGCTCTGTGAAGGAGGTTAGCTTTTCAGCATTCAATTCATGGCAGCCTTCTTCTCCCTGGTTGATTTGTGAATGTGAGTGATTCGAGAATGTTTGGCTTTGGTATCCAAGGTGTTTGAGATTGTTGAGGACCAGTGTTCCGAGGGGCTGACTGTGACATCATAAAGCGGAATGTAGTTAGTGTGCTGTTTGAGGGATTCCAATTCAGTCCGTTGCGGCCTTCCAGGCAGCGCAGTTGTGCTTCAAGTGTGCTCTCTGTGTGATGACTTGTTGTGCGCCTACACGGACGGAGTACAGCTACGAACGGAGGTGACATTTGGGGTAAGCCTAAGCCTTTTCGTAACCTTAACCTATTTCTTCTAACTTGCTATGCTTTGTGCTTTGATGACACTAGCTGCATCCCAGCTAGTTGAACGCTTGTCAGTCGTTCTCGGCAGCCACTAAGTACAGGTAAGAGACAATTATGGCAACAATAAGTTGTAAGATGAAACCTAGTCACATCTGAGATGTGAATCAACTGCACCGATTGATAAATCGCCAGTATGTGTCCTTGGGCCTCATTTGTCCCCTTTGCAATGACCTGTTGAGATCATTCGATGCAACATCTGAGGCTATCTGGCCTATAAAGGATCCACCTCATACCACTATTTCCATAATATAAGGCTATGTTATTGGTTTTTGAAAAAAGTACCATACAATATTTGCACATCCCTATCACCTCTGTACGCATAGGAAAACGATCCCTTTATTGTGTGTGTGTGTTGGGTGGGTGTCTGAGGAATGTTTTACAGCGTTTCAGCTTGCAGAGGTGTCACCACCCTTCCCATGGCCACCTGGATCCTGTCTTGGGAAGAAAAAGAAGAATGATGTTATTACATGGCCTTAAAGAGCTACATGACTGCTGAGGTGACATTACGGACCCCTTAGGATTTGTAGCGTTCCTTGTGTATTTGTTTCCCGTATATGTTCCACTTCGTTTCTCCTTTGTACTTGTGACACTATTTGAGGTTTTAACGCCTATCTCTATTAGGTGTGACTGGCAACTGCAGTGGGTTGAATCCTACTAGTTCAGTGTTTCCCAACTCCAGGCAGGGGTAGAGTAGCCATTTTTGTTGTAGCGCTGGAGAGGCACAGCTGATTGAAAGAGTTGAATCAGGTGCAACAACAACAACAACAACAACAACAACAACAAGAAGAACAACACCAATCAATGTGAAGAGTGGGACACAGATTAGTAGTGGATCCCCCAGTTGTCACAGTTGGGCCTTGTGTTCAACATAGCTCAGTATTTGAGTGTGTTTCCCGCGCATGTAAGTAGCTTTCATTTCTTCTTCCTCCATAGTTCCCTAGAACGAACGCCCTCCCCTTTGCAGCAGAGGCCAGGCAAAAGCGCGCGCTTTCTGTGCCACTGGCTTCAATCAGGTCCACCAAACGCAGATAATAAGAGCACCAAGCCCCAAAAATTGCGTCATTCATTCACTTGAACTCAGCTAGCGAACTACACGATGTCTGGAAGAGGTAAAGGCGGCAAGGGACTCGGAAAAGGAGGCGCCAAGCGTCACCGTAAGGTTCTCCGCGATAACATCCAGGGAATCACCAAGCCCGCCATTCGCCGTCTGGCTCGCCGTGGCGGCGTGAAGCGTATCTCCGGCCTGATCTACGAGGAGACCCGCGGTGTCCTGAAGGTGTTCCTTGAGAACGTGATCCGTGACGCCGTCACCTACACCGAGCACGCCAAGAGGAAGACCGTTACGGCCATGGACGTGGTCTACGCTCTGAAACGCCAGGGACGCACCCTGTACGGTTTCGGCGGTTAAACGCACTCTTTTCGGAACGTCAACATCCCGACTTGAACCCAAAGGCTCTTTTAAGAGCCACCCACATCCGCTTCAAAAGGGCCAAATCCATTGTAGGAAACCATGAGCCACTCTTGAGTGGACAGGGAGGGAGTGTTAAATGACAGGAGGCTATGTTCAGTACAGTCGTATTAAACCACGAGCCACTCTGAGTGGACGGGGAGGGAGTGTTCATGACAGGAGGCTATGTTCAGTGCAGGCTTTGCGTACAGTCGTATTACGAGACACCTGAAATAAAGGCACCACGCCTGGGAAATCCCCACCAAGTCCAAAAAGGGGTGCCTTATGTCTGGCCATTGCATGGATCTTTTTTTGAAACACACCATTCCCCACCAGTGACAGAGCATAGGCTATGGAATAAGGGGGGGGGGGGGGGACAGGTCTTTGTTAGGGAAGCAAGCCTCTGAGTGGAAGGCTCTTATGCGCGCTCAGCTCCACTGGGCAAATGGCAGGGGCGCCTATGAGAAAGCAGGGGTGTGTCCACGGCCGGCGAATTAGCTTAGCTTCGTCTTCATAAGACGGAAAGGGCTCTCCACCCCCTCATTCGTTTGTGAGAAGCAACGAGACATCAGCATCATGCCCGAGCCAGCAAAGTCCGCGCCCAAGAAGGGCTCCAAGAAAGCCGTCACCAAGACCGCAGGGAAAGGCGGCAAGAAACGCCGAAAGTCGAGGAAGGAGAGCTACGCCATTTACGTGTACAAAGTCCTGAAGCAGGTCCACCCCGATACCGGCATCTCCTCCAAGGCCATGGGAATCATGAACTCGTTCGTGAACGACATCTTCGAGCGTATCGCCGGAGAGTCGTCTCGCCTGGCCCACTACAACAAGCGTTCCACCATCACCTCCAGGGAGATCCAGACCGCAGTGCGCCTGCTGCTCCCCGGAGAGCTGGCCAAGCACGCAGTGTCCGAGGGCACCAAGGCCGTGACCAAGTACACCAGCTCCAAATAAACAGCGCATTTGGAGTGCTGTAGTAACCCAAAGGCTCTTTTAAGAGCCACCCACCCTGTCAGTGAAAAAAGCAAATCCATGTGTGTGTGTGTGGAGGACATGTGTCCAATTGTGGGGAGGGGGGGGGATAAAGGATGCTGACATGAACAGGGTAGGAATGTGTGCATGCCAGTAGAACACAGTGAGGGGGAGTCCAATGACTGGAGCCTGTATCACTTTAGGCCGTAGCAGGGACCCTCTGCACACATGAAGAACAGTCTCCGAGCAAGTGACGTCACCGATTGAAACTAGCCGTTCCACCTGTACAAGAGGGGGGGGAGGAGGAGGAGAAGAAGAGCCTCCAAATCTCTCTCTCTCTCTCTCTCGGCCTATATCAGGGCGAACAAGCACATGGGGCGCCAGCCTCCATAGCGCCGGCCGCACAGCCAGACACAAAGACCGGCACGAGTCACGCTGCGGAGTCAAGCGAGGAAGGACTGCGAGAGAGAAGGGCACAAAAGCCTATCTCGGCCTGTTCACAGACAGACGAGCTGAGTGAGCTCAACTACTTTGGCCCTCACCTCATCTGCTTTTGAAAGAGACACACAGAGAGAGAGACCACCTAGCAGAAGAAAAAAACACACACTGTGCACAAAGAGCAGGCTCCAAATCCAACTAAAGGACTAATAAAACATCACACACAGTGTATTATTTCCTGTGCCTCCTGGACACATGACGAATACAAGGTGAAACTAGTCTCAGCCAGGCCTCACAAGTGCATGTGTTTTAAGGTCCCCAAAAGAGCTCTCCTTTAAAACACCAAGGAGCACATCAGGGGACGCCAAACCATTTGATTCCCTTGCCAGACATCTCGGCTCACTCCACAATCAATGGTGCTCGCAATCGGATGCACTTTTAGGCCATTTAGGAGACAAATAGCACAGGAAAAGCAGTGCGCACCGCTCCACCCGACAGTCGAACGGTGAGGTTTTGAGCGAGTCGCAGCAAAATGCACGGGGCTTCTGCAGCCCACATGACTTTATTCTGAACGGACACAAGTCTGCTCGCTGGGCCGTTCGCTTTTGGGCCAAAAACACGGCTCCGTCGGTGACTTTTGGCCCGATATTGGCGACCAGAAAACACAAGTGAAAGAGCATTTGGCCAGCCCGGAGAAGCCGAGCTGGGTGGCTTGAGTCTACATGGTTCTCATGTCGCGTTTAAGGCCAGCCCCCTGCACGGTGTAGAGCTTCAATAGCGCAGAGCAGCGTCTACAGCAAAGTACTCCTCCTCACAGACTACCGTAGTGTTGTAAGTGTGTGTGTTTACCGGACCGAACGACAGACATGGCAGAAGTCGCACCAGCACCCGCCGCCGCCGCGCCGGCCAAGGCACCCAAGAAGAAGGCAGCAGCCAAGCCCAAGAAAGCGGGACCCAGCGTAGGCGAGCTCATCGTCAAGGCGGTGTCCGCCTCCAAGGAGAGGAGCGGCGTGTCCCTGGCCGCGCTCAAGAAGTCTCTGGCGGCAGGCGGCTACGACGTGGAGAAGAACAACTCCCGTGTCAAGATCGCCGTCAAGAGCCTCGTCACCAAGGGCACCCTGGTCCAGACCAAGGGCACCGGTGCCTCCGGCTCCTTCAAGCTCAACAAGAAGGCCGTCGAGGCAAAGAAGCCCGCCAAGAAAGCCGCAGCCCCCAAAGCTAAGAAGGTGGCCGCCAAGAAGCCCGCCGCCGCCAAGAAGCCCAAGAAGGTAGCAGCCAAGAAGGCCGTGGCCGCAAAGAAGTCCCCCAAGAAGGCCAAGAAGCCCGCTACACCCAAAAAGGCCGCCAAGAGCCCAAAGAAGGTGAAGAAGCCCGCCGCAGCGGCCAAGAAAGCGGCCAAGAGCCCCAAGAAGGCTACCAAGGCAGTGAAGCCCAAAGCCGCCAAGCCCAAGGCAGCCAAGGCCAAGAAGGCAGCCCCCAAGAAGAAGTAAACCTATTCCAAACAGTGTTCTTTCTACTCGACACATGTTGTTACCACAAAAGGCTCTTTTAAGAGCCACCCACCTCTTTCCATAAAAGCGCATGTCATTCCATGTACGTCCTACCTACCTACCTACCTGTGGTGCAAAAGATATGAAATGAATGACTTACGCACCACATGTTCGAGTGGCTAAATGGCTTTACATTTGTCACTCAAGAGTGCAGCACCCTCACCAGTCAACATTGGTGTGATATGTGTTAGAATTCGCATGTCACATTGATCCTGATAATAAGAGGAATACATACTATAGTGTGTTGGACAGCAGCCATTTGTATTATGAGCCACTCTCGAATTGATTGATACATGTTTCAGTGATTTGAGTTGTCACTTTGGCGCTCCCGCCAATGAGAAAAAGTAACAAAAGTCGGAGGGAAACAGAGTAGCCTAGCCCTTGTCACTCTGCTGCCTGCGGGCGGGCGGGCGGGCTTAGGGCTGACTGTCTGTCTCTCCCTCACTCCAATTGGATAAGGGCACACCGGTCCAGTGGCCAATCGATGCCTCTTGTGGCGAGGTATAAGTAAGGCTCTCGAGGTGGCCAGCGCCTCATTGAGACTTTCTGTGACATACTGAAGCTACCAATATGAGCGGAAGAGGCAAAACCGGAGGCAAGGCCAGGGCGAAGGCAAAGACACGTTCATCCCGTGCCGGGCTCCAGTTCCCCGTGGGCCGTGTGCACAGGCTGCTGCGCAAAGGCAACTACGCCGAGCGTGTGGGCGCTGGCGCACCAGTCTACCTGGCCGCAGTGCTCGAGTACCTGACTGCTGAGATCCTGGAGTTGGCCGGAAACGCTGCCCGTGACAACAAGAAGACTCGTATCATCCCCCGTCACCTGCAGCTGGCAGTCCGTAACGACGAGGAGCTGAACAAACTGCTTGGCGGCGTGACCATCGCTCAGGGTGGTGTTCTGCCCAACATCCAGGCAGTGCTGCTCCCCAAGAAGACTGAGAAGGCCGTCAAAGCCAAGTAAAATCGCTGGTGCGGCTGCAACTTGACTACTCAACCCCCAAAGGCTCTTTTAAGAGCCAACCACCTAGCTCAGCAAAAGCGCAAAGTGTCCTTTGTATGCCTGGCCAACTATTTGGCGCGTTTGTTAGATACACACATAAACACGGCACAGTATCAAGTGCCCACATGAGGCCTAAAATGAAGAATAACAAGTACTAGGCTAGAATGAGAGAGCATTATTGCGCGTAAAGAGTAACGTTGCTCGCGGCCCTAACAAAAGACCCAAGCGGGCCTCGGCGAGGGAGGGGGTTGCATTTTGGGGCGGCACGGAGAGGCCGAGCCTCCCGTCCAATGGGCGGCGGAGGAGGCCTCCGCAACGGGCCAATCAGGGCGGTGCGGAGATGGTGACCAATCAGCAGACGCCGCTGCCGGCTTTATAAACTTCACATAGGCATTTGGAGGCTATACTCCGACTGTGAAAGAAGGAAGCTAGCTAGCGCCATGGCCAGAACCAAGCAAACCGCTCGCAAATCCACCGGTGGCAAAGCACCCAGGAAGCAGCTCGCCACCAAGGCTGCGCGCAAGAGCGCCCCGGCCACCGGCGGCGTGAAGAAGCCTCACCGTTACAGGCCCGGCACCGTGGCTCTTAGAGAGATCCGTCGTTACCAGAAGTCCACTGAGCTGCTGATCCGCAAACTGCCTTTCCAGCGCCTGGTGCGAGAAATTGCCCAGGACTTTAAGACCGACCTGCGCTTCCAGAGTTCCGCAGTGATGGCCCTGCAGGAAGCAAGCGAGGCTTACCTGGTCGGCCTGTTCGAGGACACCAACCTGTGCGCCATCCACGCCAAGAGGGTGACCATCATGCCCAAGGACATCCAGCTGGCCCGTCGTATTCGCGGAGAGCGCGCATAAACGATGACCTGATCTCCAAAATCCCCCAAAGGCTCTTTTAAGAGCCACCTCCATATTTCAGTCAAAAAGGCACAATTGTTCCATTTGTACACGCCCCTTTCCCACAGTGTTCCCTGCTCTCGAGTCCCTACAGACCGTGGTTCGATTCCAGGCTGTATCACCACCGGCCGTGATTGTAAATAAGAGTTTGTTCTTAACTGACTTGAGTCGTTTCAATAACGCTCTCTATATGTGATTAGATGTATGCCTAGAGTAGAAGAGGGGAAAAATACAGTAGCAGTAATGAGTGATAGTAATGATATAGGGCAAAAAGTGGCGAAAATGGTCACTATGTAGCTAAGAACAACTGACTTTGAAAGGTTGAGAGGGGTAGAGAGGGGAAAAGTTTTACCGTGGAGCACGGAGGCCATCTAGTGGTTAAACGCGGGTACTGTCAGCGTGTGAGCACGTCATAGTTGCTCCCTATTGGTATTTGATCTTCAGGCCAGTGTTTCCCAAACTCGGTCCTCGGGTCCCCAAGTGGGGCACGTTGTGTTTTTCGAATCCAATTGCTCTTGGAATGTAACATGCTAGAGTATGTCTTTTCCTTTGTGAAAATGGCCATTCAATCATTTCTGGGCCATGTGACATTCCTCGATGGCCCAAAAAATCCATGTTTGATCCGATCATTACAACGTTAGCTGTGTGCACCCCATAATTCATGCGACTGACTAAGCTATTGAAAGTCAAATGATATATCTCTGTCCAGCGCAAGTGAAAGGTGGTCGAAAAAAAGTGGTACCAACGTTTTGGTTGAAGGTACAGGAAATGTTGTAGGCCACCCAATTAGACGTGATATTATTAAGTCGCCCTTTTGTGCTTGTTTGTGTGAGTGCATAGGTAAGTTGTTTCGATATGGTGGAATAAATGGAGAAATGAAAGGAATGTATTTAGTGGGATGAATTCAGTGTGCGATTGAATATTCCAATGCCATACCCATTGTTAGTCCTTTAGACTAGATCCGAGATCCCTTAAGAGAATGAAGAGAAAAGGTATCAGGACGGCAGGAATCAATAGATGTAATCATCAAGGGCTTGCAAAAGAGCTGTTACGAAACAGGACACAAGCAGCCGGGATGATTGCCCTATTAGTAGTTGACCAATTACAAAATAGCAATCAGCAATGCGGGCAGGTACGTGTTGATTGCTGTATTGGCTTCGTAAATAGGCTTCATAAGGAACTAAATGGCTCAGCATCTGGAGCTTTTTTTTTGGAGCTACCTACACCAGTAGGAGAGCTTACAGATAAAGAGTGCACTAGGCTAGAGAGAAAAGTAGCATTCCGTTTTTCATAAAGTAGGTCAATGTAACTTACCCTCTTTTGATACTTGAGAAACATACATTCACATGATGTCCAAATCTGCAAGAGACAAACCAGCAGAAAATCAGCAGGTGAACAAAAGGGTTAAGTGAATATGATTTAAGAGCAGTCAAATGAAGTAATAGTGACATAGATTGTAAGAACTGAAATCTACCATGTGAACATTGCATTGTGGCTTTAGAAGAGCATGTATTTGTAGATGAATGACAGATTAGGTTTGGTGACAAAGTAACTGTATAATTTGAGGTACTCTACATGAGCATGTGTTTGCCTATTTGATGATCTGTTGGTAGTTAATGTTTGATTTTGACCACGTACTTGTTGTGACAATTGCATCAGGTTGAGGGAGAAATGCTCTGTGTGGCCATTGTGAGTGGCACTTCTGATCCAGCAGGTGGTGTTAAGATCCCTCCCTATGTGGCTTGAATGATGAGCCAGTGTTGGCTAAATGACTTGTGGTCCAGTGGGTGGCGGTGAAATGCCTCCCTATCTATATGACTTGACCTATTCCTTTGACATTGTTCACTTGGAGATGATTCCGGTCTTCTTCGTGTCCTCTTCATGAGCACTTCTGCATGTCTTCCTTCCTGTCTTGCCATGTGTGTTTTTGTTAGATATCACTGGGCACATTCCTAACGTGGAGGTCGTTTGCATAGCTCATGTCATGTGGATATATAAAGTATTGTATTGTAAGGTATGTTAGTCTACGGACTGTCTGACATGGCTCGTCCATATATTGATGTATTCCAATTCCATTTGGGTGTATTGTGTGGAATGTTGGAACATGGTTCGATCTTACTTGTTAGACTTGACTGTGCTGTTGGAGCTAGTAACACAAGCATTTCTGCTAAACAGGTGTATGTATATCTCTCTAGTCACCCCCAAAACCAAATCTTTCTTTGGCCGCCTCTCCTTCCTTCCAGTTCTCTGCTGCCAATGACTGGAAGGAAGTAGAAAAATCTGTGAAACTGGAAACACTTATCTCCCTCACTAGCTTTAAGCACCAACTGTCAGAGCAGCTCACAGATTACTGCACCTGTACATAGCCCACCTATAATTTAGGCCAAACAACTACCTCTTTCCCTACTGTATTTAATGAATGAATTAATTTAGCTCCTTTGCACCCCATTATTTTTATTGCTACTTTGGACATTTGTTCCATTTGCAAATCTACCATTCCAGTGTTTGATTGCTATATTGTATTTACTTTGCCACCATGGCCTTTTTTTGACCTTTACCTCCCTTATCTCACCTCATTTGCTCACATGGTATATAGACTTGTTTATACTGTATTATTGACTGTATGTTTGTTTTACTCCATGTGTAAGTCTGTGTCGTTGTATGTGTCAAACTTCTTTGCTTTATCTTGGCTAGGTCGCAATTGTAAATGAGAAGTTGTTCTCAACTTGCCTACCTGGTTAAATAAAGGTGAAATAAAAAAATAAATAAAAAAATGTGTCTATTTGATTAGGATTAGGACTTTTCCTCTATGTGTCGCACTTCCATTTCCACTGTCATTTATGCTGCAGGCTAATTACTACCAATGTCATTGTGGTCCAAGTTCAACTCCTAGCCTATAGGGTGTGGTAACAGGCCCTCTGTTATTTGTTGTTGTACTCTGCATGTGAAGTATCTGCACTGTAGCCTATAGAGGAACTAAGCCCTTGATAATAGGGGAACGCAAGCAGTTGAAGGGAACAAGTGGCAGAGTCTAACCTGCTGTTGAACACAAACTCCCAGTCCTATGATGTTGCTCTGTGAAGGAGGGTTAGCTTTTCAGCATTCAATTCATGGCAGCCTTCTTCTCCCTGGTTGATTTGTGAATGTGAGTGATTCGAGAATGTTTGGCTTTGGTATCCAAGGTGTTTGAGATTGTTGAGGACCAGTGTTCCGAGGGGCTGACTGTGACATCATAAAGCGGAATGTAGTTAGTGTGCTGTTTGAGGGATTCCAATTCAGTCCGTTGCGGCCTTCCAGGCAGCGCAGTTGTGCTTCAAGTGTGCTCTCTGTGTGATGACTTGTTGTGCGCCTACACGGACGGAGTACAGCTACGAACGGAGGTGACATTTGGGGTAAGCCTAAGCCTTTTCGTAACCTTAACCTATTTCTTCTAACTTGCTATGCTTTGTGCTTTGATGACACTAGCTGCATCCCAGCTAGTTGAACGCTTGTCAGTCGTTCTCGGCAGCCACTAAGTACAGGTAAGAGACAATTATGGCAACAATAAGTTGTAAGATGAAACCTAGTCACATCTGAGATGTGAATCAACTGCACCGATTGATAAATCACCAGTATGTGTCCTTGGGCCTCATTTGTCCCCTTTGAAATGACCTGTTGAGATCATTCGATGCAACATCTGAGGCTATCTGGCCTATAAAGGATCCACCTCATACCACTATTTCCATAATATAAGGCTATGTTATTGGTTTTTGAAAAAAGTACCATACAATATTTGCACATCCCTATCACCTCTGTACGCATAGGAAAACGATCCCTTTATTGTGTGTGTGTGTTGGGTGGGTGTCTGAGGAATGTTTTACAGCGTTTCAGCTTGCAGAGGTGTCACCACCCTTCCCATGGCCACCTGGATCCTGTCTTGGAAGAAAAAGAAGAATGATGTTATACATGGCTTAAAGAGCTACATGACTGCTGAGGTGACATTACGACCCTTAGGATTTGTGGCGTTCCTTGTGTATTTGTTTCCCAGTATATTGTTCCACTTCGTTTCTCCTTTGTACTTGTGACACTATTTGAGGTTTAACGCCTATCTCCTATTGGGTGTGACTGGCAACTGCATTGGTTGAATCCTACTAGTTCAGTGTTTCCCAACTCCAGGCAGGGTAGAGTAGCCATTTTTGTTGTAGCGCTGGAGAGGCACAGCTGATTGAAAGAGTTGAATCAGGTGCAACAAACAACAAACAACAACAACAACAAGAAGAACAACACCAATCAATGTGAAGAGTGGGACACAGATTAGTAGTGGATCCCCCAGTTGTCACAGTTGGGCCTTGTGTTCAACATAGCTCAGTATTTGAGTGTGTTTCCCGCGCATGTAAGTAGCTTTCATTTCTTCTTCCTCCATAGTTCCCTAGAACGAACGCCCTCCCCTTTGCAGCAGAGGCCAGGCAAAAGCGCGCGCTTTCTGTGCCACTGGCTTCAATCAGGTCCACCAAACGCAGATAATAAGAGCACCAAGCCCCAAAAATTGCGTCATTCATTCACTTGAACTCAGCTAGCGAACACACGATGTCTGGAAGAGGTAAAGGCGGCAAGGGACTCGGAAAAGGAGGCGCCAAGCGTCACCGTAAGGTTCTCCGCGATAACATCCAGGGAATCACCAAGCCCGCCATTCGCCGTCTGGCTCGCCGTGGCGGCGTGAAGCGTATCTCCGGCCTGATCTACGAGGAGACCCGCGGTGTCCTGAAGGTGTTCCTTGAGAACGTGATCCGTGACGCCGTCACCTACACCGAGCACGCCAAGAGGAAGACCGTTACGGCCATGGACGTGGTCTACGCTCTGAAACGCCAGGGACGCACCCTGTACGGTTTCGGCGGTTAAACGCACTCTTTTCGGAACGTCAACATCCCGACTTGAACCCAAAGGCTCTTTTAAGAGCCACCCACATCCGCTTCAAAAGGGCCAAATCCATTGTAGGAAACCATGAGCCACTCTTGAGTGGACAGGGAGGGAGTGTTAAATGACAGGAGGCTATGTTCAGTACAGTCGTATTAAACCACGAGCCACTCTGAGTGGACGGGGAGGGAGTGTTCATGACAGGAGGCTATGTTCAGTGCAGGCTTTGCGTACAGTCGTATTACGAGACACCTGAAATAAAGGCACCACGCCTGGGAAATCCCCACCAAGTCAAAAAGGGGTGCCTTATGTCTGGCCATTGCATGGATCTTTTTTTGAAACACACCATTCCCCACCAGTGACAGAGCATAGGCTATGGAATAAGGGGGGGGGGGGGGGCAGGTCTTTGTTAGGGAAGCAAGCCTGAGTGGAAGGCTCTTATGCGCGCTCAGCTCCACTGGGCAAATGGCAGGGGCGCCTATGAGAAAGCAGGGGTGTGTCCACGGCCGGCGAATTAGCTTAGCTTCGTCTCATAAGACGGAAAGGGCTCTCCACCCCCTCATTCGTTTGTGAGAAGCAACGAGACATCAGCATCATGCCCGAGCCAGCAAAGTCCGCGCCCAAGAAGGGCTCCAAGAAAGCCGTCACCAAGACCGCAGGGAAAGGCGGCAAGAAACGCCGAAAGTCGAGGAAGGAGAGCTACGCCATTTACGTGTACAAGTCCTGAAGCAGGTCCACCCCGATACCGGCATCTCCTCCAAGGCCATGGGAATCATGAACTCGTTCGTGAACGACATCTTCGAGCGTATCGCCGGAGAGTCGTCTCGCCTGGCCCACTACAACAAGCGTTCCACCATCACCTCCCGGAGAATGAGCTGAGATGAGCAGGGTAGGAAGGTGGCATGCAGTAGAACACAGTGAGTGGGAGTCCAATGACTGGAGACCTTGTATCACTTTAGGCCGAAGCAGGGACCCTCTGACCAAACCATGAAAACAGGTCTCCGAGCAAGTGACGTCACCGATTGCAAAAATGAAACTAGCCGTTCCACTGTACAAGAGGGGGGGGGGGGGGAGGAGGAGAAGAAGAGCCTCCAAATCTCTCTCTCTCTCTCTCTCGGCCTATATCAGGGCGAACAAGCACATGGGGCGCCAGCCTCCATAGCGCCGGCCGCACAGCCAGACACAGACCCACAGACACAAAGACCGGCACGAGTCACGCTGCGGAGTCAAGCGAGGAAGGACTGCGAGAGAGAAGGGCACAAAGCCTATCTCGGCCTGTTCACAGACAGACGAGCTGAGTGAGCTCAACTACTTTGGCCTCACCTCATCTGCCTTTGAAAGAGACACACAGAGAGAGAGACACCTAGCAGAAGAAAAAAAACACAACTGTGCACAAAGAGCAGGCTCCAAATCCAACTAAAGGACTAATAAAAACATCACCACAGTGTATTATTTCCTGTGCCTCCTGGACACATGACGAATACAGGTGAAAACTAGTCTCAGCCAGGCCTCACAAGTGCATGTGTTTTAAGGTCCCCAAAAGAGCTCTCTTTAAAACACCAAGGAGCACATCAGGGACGCCAACCATTTGATTCCCTTGCAGGACATCTCGGCTCACTCCACAATCAATGGTGCTCGCAATCGGATGCACTTTTAGGCCATTTAGGAGACAAATAGCACAGGAAAGCAGTGCGCACCGCTCCACCCGACAGTCGAACGGTGAGGTTTGAGCGAGGCGAGTCGCAGCAAAATGCACGGGGCTTCTGCAGCCCACATGACTTATTCTGAACGGACACAAGTCTGCTCGCTGGGCCGTTCGCTTTTGGGCCAAAAACACGGCTCCGTCGGTGACTTTGGCCCGATATTGGCGACCAGAAACACAAGTGAAAGAGCATTTGGCCAGCCCGGAGAAGCGTGAGCTGGGTGGCTTGAGTCTACATGGTTCTCATGTCGCGTTAAGGCCAGCCCCCTGCACAGGTAGAGCTTCAATAGCGCAGAGCAGCGTCTACAGCAAAGTACTCCTCCTCACAGACTACCGTAGTAGTGTTGTAAGTGTGTGTGTTTACCGGACCGAACGACAGACATGGCAGAAGTCGCACCAGCACCCGCCGCCGGCGCGCCCGGCCAGGCACCAAGAAGAAGGCAGCAGCCAAGCCCAAGAAAGCGGGACCCAGCGTAGGCGAGCTCATCGTCAAGGCGGTTTGTCCGCCTCCAAGGAGAGGAGCGGCGTGTCCTGGCCGCGCTCAAGAAGTCTCTGGCGGCAGGCGGCTACGACGTGAGAGAAGAACAAACTCCGTGTCAAGATCGCCGTCAAGGCCTCGTCACCAAGGGCACCCTGGTCCAGACCAAGGGCACCGGTGCCTCCGGCTCCTTCAAGCTCAACAAGAAGGCCGTCGAGGCAAAAGAAAGAAGCCCGCCAAGAAAGCCGCAGCCCCCAAAGCTAAGAAGGGTGGCCGCCAAAGAAGCCCGCCGCCGCCAAGAAGCCCAAGAAGGTAGCAGCCAAGAAGGCCGTGGCCGCAAAGAAGTCCCCCAAGAAGGCCAAGAAGCCCGCTACTACACCAAAAAAGGCAGCCAACAGCCCAAAGAAGGTGTGAAGAAGCCCGCCGCAGCGGCCAAGAAAGCGGCCAAGAGCCCCAAGAAGGCTACCAAGGCAGTGAAGCCCAAAGCCGCCAAGCCCAAGGAGCCAAGGCCAAGAAGGCAGCCCCCAAGAAGAAGTAAACCTATTCCAAAACAGTGTTCTTTTACTCGACAACATGTTGTTACCACAAAAGGCTCTTTTAAGAGCCACCACCTCTTCCATAAAAGCGCATTCATGCATGTACGTCCTACCTACATACCTCCTACCTGTGGTGCAAAAGATATGAATGAATGACTTTTACGCACCACAGTTCGAGTGGCTAAATGGCTTTACATTTGTCACTCAAGAGTGGCAGCACCCTCA